>NC_088979.1:4967612-5267612 GCF_963932015.1 Anas acuta | reverse complement strand
ATTATAGATGGATCAGAAAATATGTTGGATTTGATAGTGTTAGACAGATTCTAGAGCAGGGTCTTCCTGATAGGATTTTGTTATTCATAGAACTTGGAAGACTTTATCCATAAATCTTGAATAATACATACTTGGGAAAGAACACCCAGTTCTGGCTAAAAAAGATATGTTCCATGATAAATGACAATTCACAGGAAGGAAAAAAAAAAAAAAAAGTGTATGTTGCTTTGTCTTCTTTTTTTTTTTTTTTTTTTTTTTTTGTTTGAAATCTTGTATTTTCCACTGAATGGAATTGCAAGATATTGAAGTAAGAGCCCATAAAGGTGTCTCTTTCTTACCAGCTTCATTATCTATGGTAGTAAAGAGTTCAAATGGAAAATATGTATTAAAGAAATAAATATAATATGAAAATACATATTAAAGATCTACAAGTTCTGACATTTACAAAAACAAATGGCTGAAGTAGATATGTAGTGATTTTCTGCAGGTATATGGAGAAGGTAAGTTTAAGTTTAGGCTAGGAGAATTCAACTGGCCTGGTTTTCTAGAAGCTGGCCCATATAATAATAATTTTAAAAGCTAGTTTACTAGCAAAAAGTACTCCCTTTGTCCACTCTAGGTTGTTTTGGAGTCAAGGCCATGTTTGAAAAATGGTTGTTGGCTCAGGTATTAGAAACTCACACCTGTGGTTGTGAAGATCTCTGGATACATAGCTGGGTCAATGCTGTACAATAGCAGCTTTTTGGCAAAAATTATTGAAGGCTTAAGCAATAGCAAAGCCATGAAACTACTGAGACCCTAGGTAGTTTCCAGCAGCTTGAGCCCAGATCAACTAAAGAAAATATTTAAAGTTTATATTGTATCAATAGCACAATAAAATTACCCTGCTGTATTGCATAAACACAATTGCTCCGGATAATCCCATTGAGTAGGCAGAATTAACTTGGCAAAGAAAATACTCTTAACTGTGGGGTCCTGGACATTTGTTTCATAAATGGGGTTATAGGGTTTCAGTAAATGCCAGGTTGGCTGAGGTGTCTCTCTACATTTAGAAAAAGAAGACAAACAAAAAAAAAGTATTTATGGTTGAAGAACACATAGATGTACATATTTACACAATATTTACAATATATAATTTTTTTATTAAAATATATGTGTATAAATATATGGATTTTCTATTTAATCACTACACTTGTATGCTTAGATTTAGAGCGGGACACATAACGTTTCAAATTTAATTGAAAAATTAGACTTTGTTGATTGTTAAAATATTTTGATTTTCCTGTTTGTTTTATTTCAATTGTACTTTATTGATGAAGACAGAAAAGGAATTTAAAAAAATAGATAGAAGTGGATACCTCTATTTTTATACTTGATTTATTTTTTGTTTTAGTCTAGAATGTCTATTTTTTCGGAGTGTGTTTTCTTTCCTTTTTTTTTTTTTTCCCTTCCTCTCCCTTAAACTTCGGACTGCTTCAATTCAACATTCCACAGGTCATACAGACATTTATTGAAAAACTGTATTGACATTTGTGAGTTGCTTTATTTTTAAATGTGGTGTTTGTTAAAGTATGTATATCAGTTAACCATATGTTTATGTCAACTGAAATCATTTTATTCTTACTTGCTCCAAATTGTCAGTAAGCTGAAAAAATCACATATTCACACAGCAATCTTTAAAATAGTAGTCTTGCTATTTGTCTTGAGCTACCAACTGGAAAAGAAAAGCTAATAGCCTCTATATAGCAGTTAACGTGCACTTGTATTTAATTGGTATCAGCACACTGTAAAAAAGAAAATTAAGTAAGTAGCCATTTAAGCAAGCAGAAATCTTCATCGTTGTTAGGCTGAAGTTGTTGTTATGCAGGACTCACAAGCTAGAAATACTTCTAGTACCAAAAATCAACATAAATCAGTTTGTGAAAGCAATATTGTTCAACACCATCTTACTTTTTGGCTTTCATTTTAAATCTACTGGAGCTTGGATACAAATAGATCATTTATATTCACACATTTATTTTTAAATAGTTTCATAATGAAAACTTCGTTCCTTTCCATTGGTGTGTGCATGCTTTGCTATTATAAACCAGAATGTGTGGAAGATTAGTTGCTCCTACTTGTAATGTAAATTGCATAGTGTACCAAAAGCATTGCTTATCCTCTGTAAATATTTTATTTGAATTTAATACTCTTGTAAAACTGTATTAACAGTCTTTCCCCTATTGTTATCGTTTGTTTTCTTTTTATTTTCTCATCTCACCCTTTTCAAGGTTTGGGGGGGAAACAATTCACATTAAAATTTGTATAAATATTTAAAATGTTTACATTTGGTGTTAGTGGGACTGTTGAATCTAAAAGTCTTGGATAAAGATACATTAATAAACTATTATACAGGTATATCACTTCAAGCTTATGCATATAAGATTTGGATCAAGACTACTAAAAACATTTACTGCTTACAGTACAGCCACAAGAAATGATGAAATCATTTTAATCTATTGTTTTCAAATAGTAAATATTTCAAATACTAAAAATTCAGACTTGTTTCAGAAGTGCAAATTAAAGTCTAAAACTGTCCATCTTTAGGCTTTGCCCAAGCAGTTATCAGTTTTTGAAAAAGACAGTTTTGAAAAGAAATAGAATTCCCTTGTCATCTATTTTGATGCAGTATTATCACTGTAAGGTCTAGAAAAGAACAGCTGGGAAAACCCTGAACCTTCTGAATGAATTGGAATAATTTTATTTATTTATTTATTTATTTATTTATTTATTTATTTATTTATTTTCCTATTCTTGTCCAGGGAGAGAGTGAGAGGAAGAGAGAGAGAGAGGTTTTTTTTAAGACTACTTTCACAGGAGGTATAACACAAAGTGTAGGTCAAATCAGAGTAAATATCAGAATGGCTTTATTTTATTCAGTTTTCAATTGAATAAATAGAGCTAAGACCTCTAGAACTTAATACATATATATATATATAACATTTTTTTTTGTTTGCTTGTTTTTAAAAAATATACTTTTTTGTTTGTTTATTTATTTAAAATTGCGGAATAGGGAGAATAGAATCATTCTACACTGCTCACACCAAAAGTCAAATTAGACACAAATAAACTTGAGAAATTAAATATACCAAGAACATAAGTTACTGGTGTTCATTTTGCATACTGAGCACTTACAGAATATTTAACAGCTGCAAATGGTATCCTCATATCTGTCAATTAAATTATAATAATTCTGTTTTGAACAGCAGAGTCAAAACTGAAAAAGTGAGTGATGGATCTGAATGTGAATTCTGGAAACTGTAAATGGGCTCACATTGAGGGGAACTGCTTTGAGGGTTAAAGTGAAAAATACTCAAAAGTGGCTTTCTTTTCTGAAGACTAAGTACATAACACTTTTAAGGAAGGAAAGTGATGATATAAAAAGTAATAATAATATAATTAACAACAAAAACAAAAGCCAAAACTGTTTTACAGCTATCTTTTTTTACACAATTTCAGATCAGTCACCAAAAAATGTTTTTTTCTAAGACAGTGCCTCTTGCCCTGTACTATATGCCACATAAAATGTCTAACTTTATAATTTTGACTGTGCTATTTTATTTTTTTTTTCTCCTCTACCCTTTAAGTAACTTTATAAATTTCTTCTGGTCCATAACAGTGAAAAAGGGATCCTTTTCCAGAATTGGGTTTTGCTGGTGAAAATGGTTCCTGCAGCAGCCTTGCCTTTGACTGATGCTCTCAATGATGCTCTCAGTGACCTCAGTCTGTAGAGGTTTCTTATGGGGTTTCAGTGGTTTTGCTGGCGGTGTGATTACTGTTAAATAGATGAGTCTGGAAATACACGACTCTTTACTGCCTTATTACTAAATAGTGTGTATGTACAGAGAGAAGGTGGGTCTTCTGTCAAAACTGATAACAAGTTAGGGTTCAAAGTTGCTCAGACTTACACTGTAATCCATTACAAGGCAGTGAACACAGAACACCTCCACTTAAGTGGTAAACACTGTTTTCAGAACTGTAACCTCTGGAGATTTTGTGTTATTAAATATTATCAAATGTGTTCAGGAAAATGAAGCCTCAATGTTTTTCCAACTGCTTTGGCACTTTCCATTTTGCCATCAGATGTTTCATGGGATGAATGGTCTCCTTTTAGCAGTGTATGCCACTAAGCTTCAGCACTGATTTTGGGAAAACATTTGTACCTGAGAGTACAGTTGTAACCAAGAAAGAACTTCATAAATGTTTACAGATTTGGATCTTCAATACAGACTATAACTTGGGAAATTTTCAATGCATGATAATATTTGTAGGTTAATTAGTTAGGGATCACTTGCATCTCAGAGACTTAAATTCAACTCTGAATTGCTCATCATGCAGTCCAATTGATTTCAGTGGAATTACAGAAGGTCGAAAAGTCAAATTTGCCCTAAAAACAGATTGAACATGCAAGAGAGATTCTGTGCAACACAGATCATAGCTCACTAGCTTATTACAGAAAGCTCCCTCGACTTTGTTGGACTCAAGGTTATGCAAGGAAGACCCTATTAGGAAAGGTCCCTCTTACAGCTAAGGAATAAGGTAACATTAGTACACTTCATGTTACACAATTTCACTGCTTGTTTGCTAATGTGACATAGTTTGTTTTCTGACTGTATGAAGACCTGGTTTATTTAAGGGCTTAAGACATATGAATATTTTCTTCTGTCACCCACAGTGGAAAATAAGTGTCCAAACCATCCAAATGTTGTATCTTTTCTTTCTTGTATTGGAAAGAGATGTAGCCATACAGAGGTATCTACAAATACAGTATGAAAACATCAACCTTAACTTTCATGCATGGCCTAACATTTTGTTGGTGTTCTATTCCCTATTTCCTTAGTGATGTGATGAGCACAAATATGAAAAAAAAAAAAATGTTTGTGAGAAAATAAGTCAAGATAGGGAGAAATGAGGATGAGGACAGAAAATGTTGTTAATGGAGCTTTCTCAAAAGGAACCCCAGTTCTGTTGGGTTCTGATGGGGTGATGTGTTGCAGAACAGGCACCTCTAAAGACTGGACAGGAAGTATGTGGAAAAATGGCTATGGGTTAGCTTCTGCTCACACTTCTAGGGCAAGGGGAAAAGCCATTTTTTTGGAAGAGTATAGCAAATAAAGCCCTCTCTTTTTAATCCATCCCTACAAATAAACTGATTTGTCAAAGTCATGGAAGATGCATTTATACAACATATCAGAAAACACTTTGCAAGGAGGAGCATTTTCACACTTCAGATGGCTTCCCAAGGGATTGAAGGCTGGATAACAGTAGCCAAACAATTTTAATGAAAAAGCTGTTGATTATCAGGATTTATGTATGCAATCACATTATTCTACAAAGAATACAGAATGAAAAACAAAACATCAAAACACCTTGAACAAACTTCCTGCAAAGACAAGAGACATGTTATGAGTGGTCGGAAAAGAATGGCATTGCTTTATTACATCTATTCCTCTGTTTCCAGCTCCTTCATGCTGGAAAATGTGACGGCCACTTAGATTGGGGTCACAGGAGCTCAGCTTTGTAGTCTGGTGGTCACTATCTCCCATGAGACAAAAGCACCCAGAGTTCCTAGAAAGCTTGAATTTTAGTTCTGCTCAAAAAGAATTCAGCTTGAATATTGCAGACGTCTCCAGGAGTCAGTGCCTGGGATACTGATAAGCTGCTTGAAAGAGGAGAGGTGATATTCTAAGTGCATTTGACACACTGGAGTAAATTGAGTCTTTAAAATTAAGATAAGGCCTTTTATTTTAAGGGGAGCAAGTGATTTATCAAATCATGCTGAAGGCTCAGGCATTCTGCCAAATATAACATTAACTCTTTTCCAATTCATACTTGGGATGTTAACTGTTAGGTCCCACATATCTGCAACAGGCAATTCATGTTCTAAAATTATGTTGCACTTGTTTTGTGTGGACTTCTAGCCGCTTCTACAGCACTCACTTTTCTTGGGCTTGCAGATGCTGTGATTTTTTACAAAAGGAGGTCATTCTTTTCTTCTTTATGGAGAAGTGTAAGAAACAAGGGAGAGCTTTTCCATTCCTGAAAATAGAGTTTGTGTTTGTTCCTCCCCCTTCCCCTCCAGAAAAGAAAAGAAAAAAAAATATTTTTTTTATACTGTTACTGTTCAAGCAGGGGGAGCTTTTCTGGATCTCAGATGGGAAAAGAAAACAAACAAGCATAGAAATAATAATGAGAGAATCATCATAGATCCACAGACTGGTTTGGGTTGGAAGGGATCTTAAAAATCATCTAATTCTAACCACCCTCTGAGTAAAGACTTTCTTCCTAATATCTAATCTAAATCTCCTCTCTGTTAGTCTAAAAACATTGCGCATTATACTATTGTTACACTCCCAGATAAAGAGTTTCTTCCCATCTTTCTTGTAGATTCCTTTTACGTACTTAGGCAACAATAAGTTCACCTCAGAGACCCTTTTGTGGCACCTAAAATTAGCTGCTAAAATTGTATTTGCTGCTCCACCCACCCCTTTTCCTTTGGTCTTCAGGTGGAAAAAATATTAAAAAAAAAATCCTTCCCCCCCTTTTTTTTCCCTCTCAGTACTGCCTAATCACCTATTATACATATCAGGGATGATGTGCACAAGCACACAAGCAGTGATGTCTGTGATATAATACTATATATTTATCTACTCATGTTAATAGCAGCTATTTTGACCTTTGTGGTAGTTTTCTCTCATTGATTTCAAGCCCTGTTGAAAGCTGCTGTGCAGCATCAGCCTCGTGCTTTTTGTTTCTGAGTGCTGTGTGCGGGAGGTAGGAAGATAGTACAAGGCAGAACAGTGAGGACACATGGCTCAGCCGTGTGCAAACATTTCAGAGTCCTGAGAGCAGCCCACAAGTGCATAGATACTAAGAAATATGTTTATTATAATGTCTTTGGTGCTGCTTGCTCCTGAACTTTGCATGAAGCTTTTAACTTGCATTGGATAATAAGTAGATCAGGATTTTGTTCTTCGTAATCACTGGGTGTCAACCTTGCACGTGTCTACCATGCTGTCTTCCTTCATGCTGCATTTGGACCTCAAAAATTATAACCCCACACTTTTCATTTCCGTTATGAAAGAAGTGATGCCCATTGAATGAAATGGTCTTGTATTTTGCATTGAGGTTTTCTTCAAGATGATGGAATTTGTGTCCTTCTTTTAATGAAGAAACTTCATTATATGAAATTAACTTACTGAAGAATTGTCAGGGATAAATTCAGTCCGGTCTGATGGTCCAAATAATTCATGTAATCGGAAAAATTAGAAGCAGCTCTCGTAATTTATATGGTGTTTCACCTCATGGCATGAAGGGAAAAAACAGAGTCCTCAAGACTCTTTGACTAAATTTACCTAATCCTTTGGTTTATCAAAGAATCATAGAATCATTAAGTTTGAAAAAGACCTCCGAGATCATCTAGTCCAACCAAACACCAAGGTCACCCACTAAACCATGTCTCTAAGCACCACGTCCAACCTTTCCTTAAACAACCTCAGCAACGGTGACACCACTACTGCCCCGGACAACCCTTTCTAATTACTTACCACTCTTTCTGAGAATAAATTTCTCCTATCTTTCAGCTTAACCACCTTCCCGCAGCACGATTTGAGGCCATTGCCTCTAGTCCTATCCTTAGTTATCTGTGAGAAGAGGCTGACCGACAGCTCCCCACAACTTCCTTTCAGGCAGTTGCAGACAGCAATAAGCTCTGCCCTGAGCCTCCTCTTCTCCAAATGCCCCCAGTTCCCTCAACCGCTTCTCACAGGACTTGTGTTCCAGGCCATTCACCAGCTTCACAGCCCTTCTCTGGACACACTCCAGAGCCTCAATGTCCTTCTGGTAGTGAGGGGCCCAAAGCTGAACCCAGTACTCGAGGTGCAGCCTCACCAGAGCAGAGCGCAGGGGGGCGATCACCTCCCTGGCCCTACTGGCTGCATTACTCCTGTAACAAGCCAGGATGCCGTTGGCCTTCTTGGCCACCTGGGCACACTGCCGGCTCATGTTCAGGTGAGCATCAGTCAGCACCCCCAGATCCTTTTCCTCTGCGCAAAAGGCAAGGGCCTGGTGCATGACAGCAAATCATTCATTTCCGCTCCAATGAGTACTGCAAGGGAAAGTGTCCTTTTTAATCAGACAGATTAAATAGGAGCTGTTTCATGCCAAATCAGTGACTTCAGCAATTACAAAAGAAACTGGACATGAACACGGAACCTTCTCCAATTAGTTTCCATTATGGAACTCTTTGGAGTAGCTTGTGAAAGCAGTAAACAAATGAAACTAGGAATATTACCAGTGTTTTCTCTCTCCCCTCCTCCTCCTCCCCCCTCCCCCATTTTTTATTTTTTATATTTTAATAGTTTGCTTTCTTGGAGAACCTTAAAATAAGCTTTTTGAATTAATTCAGATATTTAAGTCTTATTACCTGCTCCTTTTATTTTTTAAAAATAATATTATTTTTTTTTTCACATTTCCTTAACAAATATCATTGCATTAGATTGTAGCCTGATATCAAAGGACACAATTTAGGACTTGTTAACTGTCATTATGTTCATGAATAGTTTTATATCAATTACATTCTGTATTTCTGATAAAAAATAAAAAAAAATAAAAAAGGACATGGTTTTCAAAATAGTTCTTGTACTAGAATAGCTTTCATTCTGCTCCAGTGCTCCAGTATTACACTGGTTCTTCAGCTCTGTGCAACTTTTCTTCATTGGTTCCTCTCCCTAACTGACTGGCACCAAGCATTTGTGGTCTACTATGAAATTAATAAGTAGTAAAAACTTTTAGCAGCCAAGCAGTTTTGAAACCAGCATAGCATAATATGATCCCTACCACATATTTTAGGTATCTCTGTGACCTTCCTGGCAACTTAAAGGGATTAAGAACAGGATTTCTAGTGGGGCTACAGCTGCCTGTCTGTAGCATGAAGGGTTGGCTAAGATTTGAGCACTGCAGACCTGCTGCAATTTGTCATGAACACTGTATGCATATAAAATGCGGAAGAATAGAGGGAGAAGGGGATAAAAATGGCTACTGTCATGTAAACTGTTGGCTGGTCAGTATTCTTGTCTGGCTATGCCCTGGGCCTGATCCGTGCTGTCTGTTCTTTCTTCTTAATTAATTACTTTCTACCTCTTTTCTTGGATGAGGTCCAGGTGTGTATATAGCACATCTATGGGGGCAGCAACTGAAGTTAGACCAGGGGCCACAGCCTGTCTGTGGTGCCACCAACTGGACAGACCAGAGTGGATGGACTTCAAGACCAGCGATGGATCTGGGACCTTGGGTCAAAGTAGCTCTTGTGTCCCTACTGCCATCAACTGGAGCACTCGTGGGTGTTGTATCATTAGCCAAGACCAAGGTGGACTAGGTGGTGAGTAGGTGAAGTTGCCTGGGAGCCAGGAGTGTGTCTCTAGGCATGACATCATAGTAGGAGCTGGCTAACAAAAGGACTAGGGGAGCAAGGACAGCTCCCAGGGGACTGTAGGGTCTGGACATCAGCTGAGACTTGCTTATTTGTGGGAACGTGTGTATGTGCATGTAGAAGTCTTTAAGAGTGAGGCATCTGGGCTAAATGAAGATGCAGATCCAGCACTGGATGGACTGTGCCCATGGACTGCTTCAGAGGCAGAAGAACTGTGTGTGAACAACCCTTTCATAGTTGGGTTGTTGAATTCAACATTTTGAATCCCTGACCTAGGCCAACCTCAGACCATCCCCAGACAGATGCATATATTTATAGATGTATAGATGTATAGATTTATAGATGTATAGATTTACCCACCAAGGCTCCAGATTGGGCACACCTGGGTACTCATATCCATAACAATCTCATGAGGCAGCCTTTTCCTAATAACTTTCACCTTTCAGTCTTGAAGTAGAGCTGAAAATATCATTGGCTTTTCTGTAATAAAAAAATGGATTTCTCTTTATTCTTGGTGTTGGTCTTTACTGTGTATTTAGACATGTGAACAAATTCTGCATCTCTTCCTTCCTGGTTATTTTATGTTTCTCTGTGCTTCCTGTAACAGCAATACTTTCTGCTAATGAAAAAGTTTCAGTCATCATTACTGTAATCTTCACATTCTCTCAATTTAAACTAAACTCCTGCTCCTAACACAAGCTTTAAGATACTACCTTACTACCACCACTTTATTGTTGAAAGGGCCCTCCTGGGCCAGTGAAGGACCCTAAAATTGCTCCTTCTGCTAAATTTCCTGCAGGCTCAGAAGCTCTCCTTTTACACTATGGTTTCTTTCTTTTTATTGTTGTTTCAGTTTTGGCTGCGCCACACTGAAAAGACAATATCTGTTGGTAAAATTATTTGGAGAACTAAATAGTTTTTTGGTTTTCCTATTTTATTTTGCCAATTTCAAAGGGAACAAAGAAACAAATGAACAAAAAAAGCTGCATATCCCTTCTTCATTTATAAACATTAAGAGGAGATTTTTTTGCTCCATGGTTAAATATTTGGGTGAAAGAGGGTTCTTTGTTTGTTTGTTTCCAAACCTGTTTTTTGTCATTACACACACAAAAAAAAAAAACAACTGCAGAAATAATGTTATAATGTATGATAATGATTCCTAAACCTCATTCATGTCATATTTTATTTTGATAACTCCCCCAGGTAAGATGGTAGGTGAAGTTTTCATTAGGGGAAACACTCTTCTTAGACTCAGATAGCACAAATCTACCCTGACCCAAACCCTGGACAGGTCAAAATATTGTGCTCTGTGTACGCAATCCTCTTCCTCACCCTTCACGCCTAACACACTTTTCTTTCCTCTCATAATGCTGTGACTATTTAGTTTCCTATATTCCCTGCACCAGCCCAGGCAAAGGATATCATCCTCAATGTAAAATGTAAAAAAAAAAAAAAATCTATATAGATGTATAGATATATTTACATATATATATATATATGGGGGGGGGGGGGCAGAAGATGACAGCAAAATAAAATTCAGAAATTTCTGGAGGTGCTTTCATGTTCATTATGTATGAAATAGTTATATCAAAGTATCTCACTTGAATATTAACTTCTATATGTTTGGAAAGACCTTGCAAAAACTGAAGGTTTGTCGCAGTGTCTATAATGAAAAAAAAAAAAAAAGTAGACACTTTCACACTTTCAACACTTTGATTTGTTCACTGTGCTCCTGTGCAGCACCAGACAAAAGTTATGATTTTTTTTTTCTGAATGTTGCTCTATTTGTAATTCAGATACAATATTAATTTAGCAAACTAGTATTATTTCAATTTATTCTTAAGACACAAACCCCCACCCCATTTCAAAGAGTAACATCCTTGCTATTTCAGACTGACATGGGCTACAATTTGGCAGGCAGCAGATCAATATTGGATAATCCTCTTTTTATTTGGAGGAGTCTATTATGATGGGGTAGAGCTAACAAATATGGAAATTGCTGGTAACCAAAGACCTCTCCAGTGGAGTTACAAAACTGGTAATTCTATTCGGGATCTGTTTGTTGTAGTTCGATCTGCATAGCATAAAATGCCAAGCATCTGCTAGCAGGAATGTGCAGAATAAAAATGAAGACAGCCTTCCCTCTGACTGCAGAGCTCTAGCAGCTGCACCATCCTGCCCTCACATTTTGGCAGGAAAGGATCAAAACTGGGAGGAAAAGAAATAAAGTGGCTGTATCCTTTCTCTGCCTCACAACCCTCTACATTGCAATAAACTTGGCAATGTAATCAAGACTTTTCCCCTGTACCTTTGAATTCAGAAAGCTGAACAAAATTATCAGCATAGCTCTAAAATATAATAAAATCCTGACTGGCAACTTTGAGTATAGTAATGAATAATATATAAAGGAAACTATTAGTAGAGAATTACAGCTAGGAAAGTTCTCTGCAAATGTGGGCAGAGCTTATAATACAAAGCTTTCATACAGGCATATGCCTGTATAAAAGTTTTTCTTCATTTCGCTAAATTTTGTTTGAATGTGTTGTGGGTACCTTGCCTCAGCAGTTGAACAGTTTGCATTCTTGACACATGGCATCTGTATTGAACAAAAACTGTGGGACTGAAGATCAAAATGAATTTATATGTGTTTTGTTTGATTTGATGTTTCTGGATAAACCCTAACATCTGTTTTGCAGAATGTATGAAAGAATTCAGGCTTTAGCGAAGCATGTGTTGGACATTTTTCTTACTGTGTTCTTATGTCTTTTTTATTTTAAAGAAAGAGTAGTTAGAGATGGTCAGTGCTCTTTTTATCATCATTTTAATCTGAAAAGACTTAGGGAGAATTGTCCCGATTTTATCAGTGAGGGTCAGCTTATTAACACTCTTGTGTGCTGCATAAATATTTATAAAAATAATGTTTAATTGTTCTAGTCTAAGGGATCTCAGACCATGCTACAGGAATATAGGATGTAAGTACTATAAAAAATAGTACTAGCTAGACTTTCAGAAAAATGCATTAGTGCTTTATCTGCTCAGGCTAGTATACGTTGCTTACCCTCATAAATGAAGATGTTAATGCTGCTATGCACTACATACTCAAAAAATGCCTCGATTACACTTCACTTAGATATCGCAAAACTTCTAGGATCCAGCAATATCACTCATCATGTTGCATGGTTGAGGAAAAAATAACTCAAAATTCTAATTAAAAATTCTGTTTCTACTTCTATTAATGCATATAAAAAGAAAAAGTACAAATAGAAAAAGTTCTATGTTTAAAGATGCAAAGTGAATTCAGACAGACCATTGAGAGAATTTGTTGAATTTTCTCCAAAACATGAACTGGGAGGATAACTAAAACTTTGTACAGATACTTAATCTGTAATAGAACAAGCAGAATTAGCTAATGTCACAAGTCCATTCAGTATTTGGGGCCAGTTAATCTTTCTAGGTACCATTACTGTCCTAAACACATGTATTACTGATATTTGTTTTCATTGCATGCTGCAAAGATTTTATTTTCACATTTGCCTCTAAATGTTGATGGCTCTGAGGTTAATTGAATGAAAGATATGCAAGAGAACTGCCAGAGAATGAATTGCTGACAATCAACTGTGTAACAAGTTCTGAAAATGTATGCATGTATTTCTGCCTCAGCATAGTAACAAAGAAAGTGCATAGACACTATAGTGTTATAGCCTTTTCTACATCTTGTCAGCAAATTTTTTAATATAGTAGTGGTGTGTGTGTTTCTGAATTGTGCAGATAATGCATACTATGAATAAATATTTTGGCAATAAGAATGCTTTCTTCTGAGTCTTAATTTGCACTGTTTCTCTGCAAAAGCCATCAATGTGCATACCTTGTATACATTTCATTTATTTATTTATTTTATTTTCTGACAATAGTATTGTCATTATTACTGACTGCTTAGCACTACTTAGCCAGTCATATCACTCAAACAACAGGCAGGTGGTTTGTTCTACAGATGGATAAACACAAGCATGTTAATGCTAAACTGCACATATCTAGAAGTTGTGTTTCATCACGTTTGTTGACCATTCAGCCATCTGCCAGATTATCTTTAAAGTATGGTCCATTGTGGTTTGACAGAGGGTGAAAATGGTGTAGTAGTGGTATTAAGATTCTTAATCATCCTTGTAGCATCCCAGTGAAACCTTATTCACTGAAATCTAAATTAGATGGGCAGATGTATAGATTGGGAAGTGTTCCAGATCCTCTTTAAATATCAATAGGTTCAACAGCAGCTACACTAAGAATGTAATCACTGACATCATAACAAGTACTACCAAGGAGGTGCTTTGCATAACATAGTGTTAAGGAATTCAGACACTTGTGGAAAAGGAAAAATTGTCAGTTCTCTGCAGACAGAGTCCTGTTCCCATGTCTTCAAGGTACTGAAATTTCTTTTCAGCATGGTACAGCACTCAGATATCTACAGCAGTGTTGGCAAGCTTATGTAGTACTCATACAGGTATTGGGAACATGAAATTCTAAATATTATATAAAATTTAACTCATTTAGAGAAATTTACAGAAAAAAAAAAAAAAAAAAAAACAATCCAGGACTATTAAATGCAAAGCACCACCTGTGGCTCAGAAAATTATTGATACACAGAAGACTGTGTGTAGACAAGTATCATTGCATAGCTGCCCCACTTTGGACTGTTCTCTAGTATAGGCCTTCTATTACATATCTTAGTGGGGTGTATGCCTTTTGATCTGACCTGGTACTATTTGTTTCTTTTTTGGCTCCAATTCCTCAGCTGAGTTACTACATGACAACAAACACTGTATAATGTATTATTGCTTTTATTTCTTCTTCTGTCTGGAGTATACAGTTTCTAGGTCAGGAAGTGTCTCCAGCTGTGCATTTGTTCAGTGCCTACTGGAATAGGCTGCAAACTCAAAGGAAGTTTAGGATATAAATGAAGTATAAATGTTAGTTTATACCCCTTAGGTAAATCCATATAGAGTTGCCTGGGAATTCCTAAGTCAGTTATAAGGAGAAAATGAGATAGCTGTCTTTAGGAAATTCAGATATTTTCTGTCTATTTGACTCCCAAGGGAATATTTTTCTTATGACATAGCCCACTCCAGTAAACCCAGGAGGAGGAGTTGGAGAAGGGAAAATCAGTTGTCAGGAGAAAACATTTTCTATCAACTTTTTATCTACATCTATCCCTCATTTTTTATCCTTTGTTTAGGCTAAAGAAATATTTCTCAAATAGAAATAACAGGTTCAGTATATAACGTTCTATTGAATATGCCTAAATACAAATTTGAATGGTGTTTCTGAAAATACACAGTCACAGCAGAACTTTGGAAGCTGATGCACAAATCAAGTCATATGAAACCCAGTTTCTATCTCCTAATCTATCCAGCAAAACTATGCTAGAAGTCAATCAAGACACATGCCAGCCAAAACTACACCTAAACCAGCCAGTCATACACGTGTACTTGACAAAGCTGTGAAGAACAGTATCTCTAGAGGTTTTTATTTTCCCTAGTTACTTATTAATAAATAAAAGCACATTGTATAAATGTTGAGAAGAAAAAAAAAAAAAAAGAAAGAAAAAAAAAAAGGAAACAAACAAACAAACAATTAAACTAAATTTCTGGTCATCCAGTTTTGTTTTAGTGGCTTCACCAACTTCAGTGAAAGTGCTCAAAACTATGGGACTAGGCAGAGAACCATGTTCACTTTGCAAAACCATAGTACAGCTCTGTTATGCCTATATCCTTTTCATGCTTATTCCATTAAAAAATTGATTCCATATACGATGACTTTGAGGTCCATTTCTCTCCAGTACCTAATAGAAGGCAAAGGAGCATCATCAGCTTCAGAAAAGAAGTTGTTTCATATATTTAGCTTTGAATTCTTATGTTGAACACATACTTACCTTTTGCTGTGTGCCACACTAAGGGTATATGTCATGCACCCTTTGTAGAACTGAAGTTCTTTAAATCAGATTTCATCCTACCCTTGTTCTTAGATCTCCTTTGTCATCAGAGGTGAACATGCAATCACACCTGAAAATGCTGATAATGTAAAACAGCTAGTCAGCTCTGCACTTCATAACTTCTTTTTATTGTTTTGTGCAAGCTTCTGCAACTTTTAGCTTCTACATAGACCGGGTCAGTAACATTCCGAGTTGTAAGGAAAATATATGCATTTAATAATTAATGAAGTAAAAAGAGGATTCAATTAAATTACTAGGAAACATTACAGAGCAGGCTAAAGTTTAAAACTGTTATTTAAATTGCTGTCTTAGGTCATTAAGTATATTTTTCTGTGTTCAGAAACTCGGAAGCTATTAAACATGTTTGTGGAAGCAAGAAATTGGACCATTAAAACCTATCCTTTCCCACAAAATAAAAAAGTGATTTCAAGGGTTGGAGAGTTTTTTGATAAGACTTTTGAGCAGCTCAAACAAATATGGGGTCTCTGACATCACTTTAATATTTGGATGGCTTTCTGTACATGCAGGTTTTTTGATTTGAACTCAAGAATATTGTTAATTATGCATAGGAATAATTGGCAAACTGATGGGTTTGTTGAACAAGAGCTGAATTACATCTGAGCTTCTTTGAACACAGCACCTGTGTTGTTCCTCAACTGTTCCATCTCCCTCCTTCCTTGCCCCTTTTCCATTCCAAACTGCACTGATCCCACCTGACGAGAACTGAAAGCATCTGATGTAAAATCTGAGAATTTTCTCACTCATACTCTTAAATTTCCTTGCTATTACTGATGAAGTGGGTCTGTCCAGACCAAGGAGATAAGACAACTCAAATTACAATCCCATTAAAGTCATTGAAAGAAAGCATGAAAACCAACTCAAGGTTCAGTTCTAATCTTTATCTAGAGGTGTATCATTGCTTACATAATTATGAAACTAATCTCAATATTTGTACATGCAAGAAGCACAGGTTTCTCCTAACAGAGAATTACTCTAATAATTGGAACAGGCAGAAAATCATACTTTCATAACCTGTTCCAAAAGCTAAGAAAAGTCAGTGGTAATTACCTTTTTCACTTTTCACTTTATTATCTGTATCAGAGCTGGGCAAATTGGGGCCTTAGTATGTTCTACAAGGTTGGCAATCCTGAAAGATGAAGCTCATAGGAAACCTTTGTGAAAAGATTGGTTTTGTCTCAGATGACTTCTTAGGTGCTCAAAGGTTATAGTTATCAACAGGATCAGTCACAAATATTAATTTTGCATGAAACTTTAAGGGAATAGGTATGGTGGTTTTACCGTGCTGGGCAGCTAAACACCACAACCGCTCTCTCACTCCCCCTCTTTTTAGATGAGGAGGGGGAGAAGTAAAGCGAAGAACAACTCACAGGTTGAGATAAGGATAAATTAATTAAAGGGAAATAAAAAAGGAAAGGGGAAAAGGGAGGGGGAAAGGGAAAATAAAAAGAAGGGAGGAAAACAAACAAATAAAATAAATGAAGGCTACGTGGAAGTGCAGAGGAAAGAAATTACTCTCTACTTCTCACCAATGAGCGATGATTGACCACGTCCTTGAAGCAGGGCCTCAACGCACGTAGCTGGTGTTTGGGAGGAGGACCAACATTTTCACAACGAGAGTCCACCCCTCCCCTCTTCTTCCTGTTTCCACCTTTTATTGCTGAGTGTGACATCACATGGTATGGAATATCCCTTTGATTGGTTTAGGTCAGCTGCCCTGGTGATGTTTCTCTTCTCACTTTTTAGGGTTAGAGAGAGGCCCGATGTTGTGCCAGTGCTGCTCAGCAGTAGACACAACCCTGGTGTGATAACACTGCTGTTCCAGCTACAAGTGCAGAGTACGGCACTGTATGGGCTGCTGCAGAGAAAGTTAACATTCCAGCCAGACCCAGTACAATAGGAAAGTCTGATCTTGGTGACTAATTTTAACAATGATATTACTTGGTTGTTTTGAACTGTTCTTGAATATGTTCTTATGTTGGTCCACTGATTCCAAGTACGTGCATTGTCATGAAGGAAAATGAATGTCTTAAGATAATTAGTTCTTTTAGTGACAAGATTTTGAAAAATAACACAACACTAAGAAGTACGTCCACCTTCCAACCATGTCCTCATGGGATATGCTCATGTACTTTGAAAGTTGGTAATGATTTTAAGCTTTGTGCATTTTATTTGATTTCAGATGGACAACAACGGGCTTAGTCAAAAGATTCTAATCTGACAAAATTTATCGATACTATTGTGATTATTTATTTTATAATATAATATAAATTTTATAGAATAAAATAAACAAAATGTTCATTTCCAAATGTGCTTTTCAACATTTTTATTTCTATTTTCTTTGAAATTCAGTTTTGCTTTCTAATAGAAATAGAGCTTTGGTAGAATTTAATAATAAAAATAGTAGTAGCAATAATAATACAAATAAATAATAAATAACAATAGTAATTTGTACAAAAAGCTTGGCTTCCCAATTAGTTATCTTCACAACCATTCTTTTCTGTCTTTTATTCTGGGCAAAACAAACAAACAAAAACATCATCAACAGCAACAAAAAAAACCTTCTATTCAAGTTGGTTTTGTTTGTTTGTTTGTTTTTTAAAGAAAGACAATGTTATTTTAAAAATGTACTTATGAGCACTACATTGACTTTTCTATCCATCAACCAGCCACACTGTGATCATCTGCAGAGTGAATTTTTCTGCTTCCTCTGACAGCAGGACAGAATACTCTACTATAAATATCTATGTCACTCCTTGTAGATTACCTAATAAAAATGCATTCCTTTTCCCTGTTTTCTGTACATCTATGAAACCATTATGCACATATTTAATACCCATAAAGTATTAAATACTTTGCAACAACTTGACTCAATGTCCAATCACTTTAAAGGATTTAAATCTCATATGTCCAAGGCTGGGTCTGCATTCATGGAAGAAAGAGGTGCCAAGATGTGTTCCTGCACACAGGTTAGCCTGGTCCATGCATTGAAAAGATTAATTGCAGCCCTCTGAACCTGCTGTGTTTTCTTAATATTCAACATAGCTGTTATTTTTCTCATTCAGTCTGAAATATGTGGCTTGCTCTTACATAATTTAGCAGCAGTCTTCTCTGTGGGTGGCACTGTTTTTAGTTGTTGTAAATGCCTGTGAATTACCAAAGTGACTGATATGAAGCACAGCAATTTGTTTGGAGTTATTTCGATGATTACGGAAAGAAGGAAAATAAGCTTTTTTTTTTTTTTTTTTCCAAAATGTCAAAAGAAGAAACACCTGTCATGTAATTTCCAGAATGGTATAAACGAGTTTATCTAGTTTATATTTTCTATGTGTCCTCTTTATTCAGTGGTGAATGACGCAATGTGTAGATTCTACTTATTGGTGTTGTTCAAATGCACTTCACTATTCATTTTGTTAGTCTCAAATAAAGCTCTGAATTAATCTGTTATTTTATAAAAAAGGCATATTTAATAGAAAAATACACTATAAAACTTAATCAATGTAGCTGGGAGTATTCCAAACCTGTACAGTGATAAAAATACCTGAAAAAATAAAATAATAAAAAAGAAACCCTTACATGAAATGCATCCACCTTTATTAACCTATGAAATAAGAAGGAATGCAAGTGTTCATGAAGAAAAGTAGCTTTACTTTTTATAATAAAATATACCTATTGAAACTGCTGGAAGTATATATGGGAATAAAACCTCACAATATCTATACAATCATAGCAGAGAGACAGGTATCCACAGGAAGCCAGAAAGCCAAACAATGATATAAATCACTGTGGAAACATGGGGAAAAAACAAAAACAAAAACAAAAACAAAAAAACCACGTAATTTTGCAAAAGAGATCTTATTTATTCATTGGGCTTGATGAGCGTTTCATGAACCCCAGGATAATGTAGGTTCAACTTTTGAAGGGAAAAATGATACAACCCCTGGGTTTCTAATATTTTGTTCTGTACTTTTGTACCCAATCTCATTTTTAATCCTGTGATGCAGTATATCTCACTGTCTTGAAAAATTATATATATATATATTTATATTTATAAATACATTTTATAATTTAAATACATTTTATATTACTATACAAATTATTTATATTTGTAAATAAATTGTATGATTTATTTATAATTTTATAAAATTATATTTATAAATTATAGATATATTCGTGTATATATCTATATTATTGTCGTGGTTTAACCCGGCCGGCAGCTAAACACCACGCAGCCGTTCGCTCACCCTCCCCCCTCCCTCTCTGGGACGGGGGAGAGAAATGGAAAGTGAAGCCCGTGAGTTGAGATAAAGACAGTTTAATAAGACAGGAAAATAATAATAACAAAATAATAATAACAATAATAACAATAATAACAATAATAATAATATGGTGATAATAGGGAAATAATAATAATATGTACAAACAAGTGATGCACAATGCAATTGCTCACCACTTGCTGACCGATGCCCAGCCTAACCCCGAGCAGTCCGGCCCCCTTCCCCTGGTTAGCCACCCCTATATATTGTTTAGCATGACGTCAGATGGTATGGAATACCCCTTTGGCTAGTTTGGGTCACCTGTCCTGGGTCTGTCCCCTCCCAGCTCTTACTGCACCCCCAGCCTGTCCGTTGGCAGGACAGAGCAAAAGGCTGAGATGTCCTTGGCTTAGTATAAGCACTGCTCTGCAACAATTAAAGTATCGGGGTGTTATCAGCACTCTTCTCATCCTAAGCCAAAACACAGCATTCCACCAGCTACTAGGAAGAAAATTAATTCTGTGCTAACTGAAACCAGGACATCTATATATATATATTGTGATGTAATTGTGTGCACAATACAAATTATCAGTTCACAAATCTTATAGAGTAGGGCAGTGTACCATAAAACAAACCAAAACTGAAAGAATTTCAAAGAAGAACATGATCTGAGGCTGGACTAGATGACCTCTAGGAGTCCGCCTGAGAAAATTTACTCTGAAAAGTTCTATGTATGATTTTATACTTCTGAGATTGCAGGCTTTGTCTAAGAATCTTAAATGTCCATAGGTCAAGACATTAAAAGCAACAAAGATTTGAAAATGCAAACTAATCATACAACAAAATACAAGGTGATCCATATCCCCAGAATTGTTCTGGAAATCCAAGAAGTACTTTGCTTATACATGTCATGAGTGCTGAGTTCTTGCCAAATCTTAATTACACAGTGATTTGAAGTGTAATTAGAATGCCTTGTGGTTTGGGATCAGTAGAAGTTAAAGCTTCATTTTTAGCACTGGTTGTAAATTTTCTGACAAACTAATTTTCCGTTGAAGAAAATCAATCTCCACTAAAACAAATTCCTCTATTGAAATATGTCAATTCTAAGAAAACTTTTAACTTGGAACTTCAGTCCAAAACTGAATTTCCATATATGTGTGTAAAAGACAGATGAAGTGCTGAATTGAAGCGTCAGATGTGAATTAAAAATAAGAGAATTTCAGTCTCCCATATCAATTTAACCATTGCACACTTTTCCCTTCCCTTCCCTTCCCTTCCCTTCCCTTCCCTTCCCTTCCCTTCCCTTCCCTTCCCTTCCCTTCCCTTCCCTTCCCTTCCCTTCCCTTCCCTTCCCTTCCCTTCCCTTCCCTTCCCTTCCCTTCCCTTCCCTTCCCTTCCCTTCCCTTCCCTTCCCTTCCCTTCCCTTCCCTTCCCTTCCCTTCCCTTCCCTTCCCTTCCCTTCCCTTCCCTTCCCTTCCCTTCCCTTCTCTTTTTTTTTTCTTTTCTTTTATTTACAGTTCTTTTCTTTTATTATTATTATTATTTTATTTTCCCTTGCCTTGCCTTTTTTCTCTTCTTGTTTTCGTTTTCTTTGTTTTCTTTTATTTTTTCTCTTTTTTTTTGTCTTTTCTTTCCTTTGCTGTGATTTATTCTTTGCTTTGCTATGCTTTTCTTCTCCAGATTACATATATATTTTTTACATTAGTAAAAAGTGTGTTTATACTTTTAATTTAATGTATATTTAAAGTATGTTTAATTCTGTATATTTAATCAATTTCTCACATAACTGTTTACTATCTGTTGTTATTAGAAATTAGAAAATATTTTTATATACTACTCTGGCATGAGAATAATTTTGACTTTATATTAATACGACATTTGTTGCTTAGTCAATAAAACTTCAAGACACTTGACCTCGAAGATATGACATGACATGTAAAAATATATTTTAGAGACTTAGGGATGCTAGAAATTGTTAATTGAATTATTCTTGTTCCACTAGCTTTTCTAAAAATAAATTAATTGTAATTTAATATCAAGGCTAATCTTAAACTTTTAATATATTTTACCCATACTATAATATTATTTTTTCTTTAAACTTCCTTGGTCTATAGGTCATGCCAAAATGAAATACTAATATATGCATTCTAGGTGTCTGTGTAGAGATGGTAGATGAACATAATGTTCTGGATTCCAATTTTGGCTATTCTGTGCTATTGTTGTCTAGACATGATAGATTTCTTTTTCATATGATTTATAACTTGTCATTACAGGACACTGTAGTCCTCCAGACAACATTAATCTATTGATGACTATGAAGTGAAGACGTGATTGATGCAGTTACAGACCTTATTGTCATAGGTAAGCTCTTTTCTTTGCAAACTTTTTCTGGCTGAAATGTATAGCTCTATCTGGAGTTGGAAAACAAAAATATTCTAACTTCTAAGGAATGGGACACAAAGTTCATTGAGACACCTGTTTATTTTAATTAAATTTCTTTGTATATTCAGATAAATGTTCCCTTTTTAATTGAAAAATAACCAGTTTGAAAACTTTTCCCAAGTAAGTTCTAACAAATGTTTCATTGTTAACTCTAATCCATCTGGGGTTGTTTTTTTTATTTATTTATTTTTATTTTTTTTGTATTTCTTACTGAAATAGATATAAACCCTGCAGTGTCTGTCCTTCCAGTTTTCTTGTGAATTTATCTTTTGCTGTTGCAAAGAATTTTCAGAAAGGTACCAATGAAGTGATTCTCTTATCTTGTTCTAAATAAAGCCGGAAGTGGTAATGACGCTTATACGTTCTAAGATGCAAATAAGATTCAGATTTGAAATTCTTAAGTATTACGAGTCTACATCTAAGACTCTGTTGTAGTCAGTAATAAATTTCTACACTGTTCCCACCAAAAAATATCCTCTATATCCTCTACTTTAATATTGAAGTAATCAGGGCATGCAGATAAATATTTCTTAACTGATTTCTGTGGCAGGTGAGGGAAGAAGTATTGTCAAGACTGAAGGGATGAATTTAGTCTACAGTTGGCATGTTGTAATCTCCATTTCAAGACCCTTCACAGAAACTAAATCAAAATTTCAAAGGAATATTTCATGGCTGTTTAGACTGTTTTGAGATTTTAACTTACAATGCAATGCAATACTAGAAAGACAATGTAGTTTAGAAAAACAACCAACCAACACCACCAACAAAAAACACTAGCATTTTTTCCTTGGTCAAAACATAACCTAATTGACTCTGACAGCACGGAGACATACCTCTGTAAGCAATACAGATGGAGTTACCTCTAAAAATCTGAGCATAGCACAAGTAGAAAAGATATGGTACAGGAAAATCTTGAAATGTAAATATCTTTTCAGAAGGGTAAGTTACTAGAAGATGAGCTATAACTATGTACAAATTCATCCCACTAAGGAAAATACTATAAAACGAGTCCCAGAAGATAAAGCAAAATATTTTAACTGAATAATCTAATTTTCCTTAATACTGCCTTGTTGGGATCCAAACCTGTCACATTATTGTGTAGCTCTGGTAATGTTGTTACTGCTTCTTGAAGAATAGTTTAGATTATACTGAATGTACTGCTGTATTCAGTTTGTGTCTGTTGTATGCAGAAATGTTGTCAGCCTAAAAGTTGTTACTGTATATCAGTAGCTCTCCAAAGCAATCAAAAAAAAAAAAAAAAGAAAAGAAAATCAAAAAAATAACAACAAAAAACACCCTTCTACCAAAAGAAAAGTGAAAGAAACCCGCTGAAAGTGGAGACGCCTGTCTGCATAGTCACTGCAGACATATGTTTACAGAATTCTGAATGACCTCTTTCAGTGATATTCCCCAAAAGTAATGAGGCCAGACTCTCATAAGGCCTGCTCTAGTCAATGGATGGAGGCAGGTTCCTCTGAGAAATGGGGAAAGTTTCAGAACAGAAGACTAATTTTGAGTCTTGCTATGTAAAGCCCTCCTGGCAAATGTGGTGTCACCATTAGCAATCCTTGAAGGATGATGGACCTAGCATTTTCAGAAGAATTGTGTAGTAGATATTTGGCAATGCTTTTCTGCTTTTGAGTGAATATGTTATTCTCTGGTCTTTGGAGAGGAAACATTATCAAAAGTGACTGGCTTTTCACAGACTGTGCAGAATAATCACTATCCTCAAAAAGTGTTAAAAAGTGTAAAATTGTGTGTTGGACCTGCTAAGATTTCGGCTTTTGATTATTTATTTATTTATTTTTCTTATTCTTTACTGCAAATATAATCTTTGATTGAGCTATGCTCTTGTTTGGATGATGGTGTGTATTCTCTATATACTCTTGAATATACCTTTGTTTTGTAAATCATAAAATAATAAAATGGCTTGTGTTGGAACAGACAAGAGATCATCTAATTCCAACCCCACCTTCTACTAAAACAGGTTGCTCAAAGTCCCATTCAACCTGGCCTTGAGCACTTTCAGGAATGGGGCATCCACAGCTTCTATGGGCAACCTGTTCCAGTGTCTAATCACCCTCTGACTGAAGAATTTCTTCCTTATATATAACCTGAATCTGCCCTTTTTTTAAGTTTAAGACCATCACTCTTTGTCCTATACCTACGCTCCCTGACAGAGACCTTCATCAGCTTTCCTGTGGGCCCCTTTTGGGTATTGGAAGGCTGCTATAAGGTCTCCCCAGAGTCTTCTGTTCTCTAGGCTGAACAACCCTAACTCCCTCAGCCTGTCTCCACAGCAGGGGTGCTCCAGGCCTTTGATTGTCCTTGTAGTCCTCCTCTGGAGTCCTCCTCTGGACTTGCTTCAATAGGTCCATGTACTTCTTCTATTAAGGGTACTGTACCCAGAGCTCAATGAAGTAGTACAGGTGCAGTCTCACAAGAGCAGAGAGGGAAAATCCTTTCCCTCACCCTGTTGGCCATACTTCTTTTGATGCAGCCCAGGATACAGAAAGCTGGCTTTCTGGGCTGAAAATGCACATTACTGGCTCATGTTGAGCTTCTTATCAACTGACATCCTCACGTCTTTCTCACCAGGGCTGCTTTCGATCCATTCTCTGTCCAGTCTGTATTTGTGCTTGGGATTGCCCTGACCAAGGTTCAAGGCCTTACTCTTGGCCTTGTTGAACCTCATGAGGTTCACACAGGCCCACCTCTTAGGCCTCTTCAGTTCCCTCTTGATGGCATCTCTTGACTTCAGCATGCTGAGTGCACCACACAGCTTGGTGTCATTGGCAAACTTGCTGAGGGTGCACTCAGTCTCACTGTCCATGTCACTGTAAATGTTAAACAGTTCCAGTCACAGAATAACAGAATTGTCAAGGTTGGAAGAGACCTCAAGATCATTGAATCCAACCTCTGACCTAACACTAACAAGTCCTCCACTAAACCATATCACTAAATTCAACATCTAAACGTCTTTTAAAGACCTCCAGGGATGGTGACTCCACCACTTCCCTGGGTAGTCCATTCCAATGCCTAACAACTCTCTCAGTAAAGAAGTTCTTCCTAATATCCAACCTAAACCTCCCCTGGTGCCCATTACCCCTCGTCCTGTCACCAGGCACGTGGGAGAACAGACCAACCCCCACCTCACTACAGCCTCCTTTAAGGTACTTATAAAGAGCGATAAGGTTGCCCGTGAGCCTCCTCTTCCCCAGGCTGAACAAGCCCAGCTCCCTCAGCCACTCCTCATAAGACTTGTTCTCCAGACCTCTCACCAGCTTAGTCGCCCTTCTCTGGACTCACTCAAGCACCTCAATGTCCTTCTTGTATCGAGACCCAATACTGATCGCTGAGGAACACCACTCATTACAGCTCTCCACCTGGACATTGAGATATTTACCACAGTACTTTGAGTGCAGCTTTCCTTACCCACGGAGTGGTCCATCTGTCAAATCTGTCATCTGTCAAAAAATCCACATCTCTCCAATTTAGAGACAAGGATATCATGGGGAACAGTGTCAAATGCTTTGCTTCAGTCCAGGTAGATGGTATCTGTCATTCTTCCCCTATTTGCCAATGCTACATGTATTACCCTGTTGTAGAAGACCACCAGATTTAAAATGTGAAAAAGAATTGTTTATTCTTCAAATTATGTGTCTTTCCAAAACACGAGCAGAAATCCGTTTTTTTTTTGTTGTTGTTTTTTGTTTGTTTTTTCCTTTTGTTTGTTTGTTTGTTTTTTAGTAGGAAACTTGACATTTTGACAGTCAAAAAAGCCGGTCATTCCTAATGAAGCTACTGATCTGTCTTTTTGCTGCTTTTAATACATTAAAGCTTTTATCTGTAGTTAAAGAAAGTACTTCTAACTAGAAAACTTAATGGACAAGAAATATTTATCCTAATATAATATAGTACAATACCTTACAACCTGTCTTGGTTAAAAAAAAATAAATAAATAACTGGGAGATAATTATGAAGCAAAAGATGTCAGATAAATTGGTTCTTCCTTTGTAATACAAGAAAAATGACTACTTGTTAAAATCTTTACTACTTCCTATGCCTGTAGTGTCCAGCAATTCCTGGATAAATCCTGTTTGCACAGTGAGAGTCGTCTTCTTAAAAGTAGTTTGACGTTTTTCTTAGTTGTGCCCAAGAGACTTTTCTTAGGAGCAGTACCTATGCCGGAAGCACGATCCAGAGTACTGTGGGTTCTCATAAGCTCAGTATTGATCATCTTTTCTTCTTTTAAGCCATTCACATTGGAGTTGTTAATTTATTTATAAAGATTATAACCTTCTTTGTGGACCATGGATAGAGAAAAAGGTGCTGCTATAGCCAGGAGCTTGGATATGAGGTTAACAGCATATTGGAATTCTGTCTTGTTGGATAAAAAGGACTTTTTGGCTGTAGTAATAATTAAATACCCATCCCAAAATGCATTGTATGGACTTCCAGATAGTTTCTTATATGGATGTTTCCTATATGGATGAAGGGAAATATTTTCTTAGTTGTTTTTTCTTTCTTTGTTGTATTTTCTTTCCTTAGGAAGGAAAACTAATTAGTACTAATTTGTGCACTGCGTGTTGATGCAGTCAAACACTTTTAATACCAATTAAATGTATTAAAACAAAATCGCATTCTAAAGATTTGTTTATTGAAAAGCAAACAAACAAACACATACACATATAATTTTTTAGCTCATACTCTGATTGACCTTATGGGATCACTTTAAGTCACTGCTACATTTAACTGGTTTAAAGCATAGTCTTTAACAATTATAAAGTAGTAACAAAAGACTACAGAAGAATTTTCAAACTAAAACAACAGACTTTCATGCCATCTTCACCACGGATTAACCAAATGAGAGTAAATAAAAAGTGCCTTGCTGTCAATGTATCCAGATTATTCAGAAGGGCAAGAATTTTTAATAGATGTTCCCTCAGGAGAAAAGGAGAGTCTGACTGAGTGATTACATTTAATATATTAAGGTTGGATTACTACAGTCACTAATTAAATGACCATAGGTAGAGATACAGTGAGAATGCAGGGCTGAAAAGAAGAACCTGGAATAGTGAGAAGAAAAACTAAGTGATGTGGACGTAAAAGAGAACAATACAATAAGCATGCTTGAAAAGGTGTAGCTGCCTTTGACATGACTTGTGATCCGTGGATGCTTTCCATTTCTAGAAACTCAATGAAATTACCTAATTGACCCTCATTTTCACCAGTGGGTGTTTCACCCTTCCCCTGAAACAACAGCTGAACTTGAATGCCTTAGATCAGATGCAAGCTTCTATTGAAATCTGTGTTATTATGTGCAATATTTGTGAAGGAGGTTAATGTCCAATTTCCTTTAGCTTAATATGTTAGAACATCTTTGCATTGGTGCCTTTCACACCTTAATATATTAACTTTTAAATGGATATTGAAATGAGCAAAAGGATAATAAATAAAAATATTTGCAGAAGCCATCATTTACTTAAATGAAATTGGTGTTAATTGAGTCTGGAACTAACTCAGAGCTGAAGAAAAGCAAAATTTCATTACCATCTTTTTGTTTTGTTTTGTTTTGTATTTTTTTTAATTACCTTGTTTTTGAAAGCTGACAATATATAGTATTGACTTATATATCAGAAAGGCTTCTACTCTTTTCAAGTAGGTAAAAAAAATAATATAATTAATATGAATTAATATGAACACTGATGAGGTGCATTAGGTGAACACTCGCATATGTAGCAGACTTATAACTGTATTTGAATGCTCTGCCCTTTGACTTCACCATTCTACTAAAAATTCTGGTGCAAGGTCATTGTGATGTCATTGGTGATGATGTCCCAAAGTGAGAAAAATGTCAGGCATTGGACAAACTGTAATGTTTTTTTTTACACCTTCACTACTCTGATACAAGTCAGGAACAATATTCATTCCAATGTCATAGATCTGTTTTATGCTCTGCAATTTCACCCCTTACAATGTCACGACTGTTGGTTTATGTTTCTTGAATTTGTCAAAGATGAGGAAACAGCTACTGAAGCAAAGCTGAAACTGCATCTCTCTCCAGTGCACATAATCTCCTCTGTTGCTAGGAGAAAAAAAATAAATCTCTTACACTGGAGATTTTTGTTTGGTATGTTGTGCTTGTTGGCTATATTTGTTCATTTATTTATTTATTTATTTTTGCTCTGTGCGTTTTCCACATCTCATCTAAAGTTGTGGTCATGCTTTTATGTCTTTAATCCTTTCCTCTTTCATAGAAAGATATTGACGCCTTTCCCCCCCTCCCCCCTCCAATAGGGACTTGATTACTTTATACTTTATACTTTATATAACAAGAAAGAAGCCTTACACTACATAAGAACAACGCTTCTGAATATGTGGAATTACTATAATCCTCCAATTTCACCTCTGCATTCTAAGATTAAAGAAGGAATCTGATGCATATCATCTTCATTCCTAAAAGTCCTAAAGGAGACATAGGGGAAAGAAATAGGAAAATAGAGGATAATATGAAAATCGATTCAAATTTACCTTTTCTTCGTAGAGATTACACTGGGCCAAGGAAATAAGGGTACAAAGAAATCTGTTGATTACTTTATTTTTAAGGGTACAAAGAAATCTGTTGATTACTTTGTTTTGATCCTGCTACAGGGACACAGGGATTTCCAGTGCAGAATATCTGAATTTAAGGTGCTGAAGGACACCATGGAAATACTGTGGCACAGCTGGGAATAGTATAGATGTCTACAGGTTGATGCTTTCACTGGGGAGAGGAACGATATTCTTCTACTTTGCACTGACAATTCAGAAATAGTCCAATGAACCCTTTAGAGATCATTTGTTCATAACAAAGGATATTAATTAATTAAATACATTTATTTCCATGTCAGTGTTGAATCCACAATTATTTTTTTTCCATCTGATCTACATACAAATTCCTTGCAGTCAGTCACCACAGCAAAGGGAAATCTGAGAAGAGACCACAAAATCCCTCTGCTGTCTTCTCGTTCTAACCAATAAGTTATATTTCTTTTCAATATACAACACTATATATTCTATATAGCAATTGTCTATATAGACAATTCTATATAGCACTGTTCTGAGCTCAGAGCTTCTCAAAATTCTTTAGAAAATAATGAGGTTAAATGGTGACCATGATGTGATCCTGAGTACAATTAAGAGCCATTATGCATGCAGCAGCAGAAAACACATACTTGTCTTTAAATTTGGTGACTTAGTTTAAATCGTCTGCTGAATTTTCAAAGCATTACAGTATTTGTGCTTGAAGAAAAGACAGACTTCTTTGTAGACAGTGTTGCCCTTTTGTAAAATGATAAGAAAAGCATTAACTTCTGTACTGGGAAAAAATAGTAAAAAATTACCCTGTTATCAGAATATCTACTGGTAAACTGCTTGAAGTTAGAATGATTAATAATAGAGGGCTGAGTGACTAGATGGGATGTGTGTCTATTTTATGCTATATTTTTTTTTATTGTATTGCCCAAAATATTGTGGGCAGAATCATTGACTTTGGTTAATCTCAGTGAGCCAAAAAACACATCTGTTGTTGTTTAATTTGTTCATTCTTTAAACAGTCATGTGAAACAGCATGGGAGAGGTCTTGGAAAGAATGTATGTATACCATTTTGCTCAAGACATTCAATGCTGAAACAAATTATCTAAACCTTCCTCCCTAGTGGTCTTGCAAAAGAGGCTGCAGGGTTGTGATGAGCTTGCAAAAATAATAGTGTTGTTTGTGTTTGTGTAGGGGTGTTCACAATGACTAGATTTCTTTTTCTTCTCTGATAATTTTGTGTTCGAAGATGTCAGATCTAATATGAAATTCTGATCTATGTGATACTAACCTAAACTTGAGGTTCTTCCAGAGAAACCATTAAGCTTTATGTAGTGTCATCTGAGAATGTAATTTCGTTTGTCTTCATTTTTGTTTGTTTGTTTGTTTGTTATTTTTACTTCAAAATTCACGCAAAGAAATTTCATTGACTTACACAAGATATCTTGGAATTTTTCCTTCAGCATAAAATAGGTACTTAGGGTAATTTTTAGTGGGATGCTGGTATGAGAAGGCAAGCTTTTAATCAGTTGTTTATGGCCTCCATACCAGATGAAGTTTACTAGAAAATATCTGAATGGGAGAGTTGCCAAAACCCTTCATGTAATCTGAGCTATACTGCTTTAACAGCCAAATATTGTACTATCTACATGTCCTCTATTTTTTTTCTTTTTTCTCTTTTTTTTTTTTTTCCTTTCCAGCAACTGCTTACAATCACAGAAAGTAAATTTTGATCTGTACAGCAAGTTGTGGTGATGTCAACCACAAAATTGGCTACAATAAACACAAAGATAAATCATGAGCATGCACTAGATCCATGCAAAAAAAAAAAAAAAAAAAAAAAAAAAAAAAGGTTAATATTCCTTTTCTCATATTTTGCAACAGAAAGAGTATGGCATTTTAAGTGTGTACAGAAACAATATTAAACAATATTGGTCCTTCTAATTCCCAATGGTATTGAATGGGTCTGTCTCTCTCTCTGTTCTTGTTCTCTTTTTACTCTATCTCCTTCCATTCTTTTCTTTTGTTATTTTATGTCTCGAAAAAGAAAAGAAAAAAGAAAAAAATTAAAAGATGATGAATAAAAAGAAACTTTTTCCTCTTCTTTCGTAATAGTCCTACTAATACTTATCAAGATGAAAATAAATAAATAAATAAATACAAAATCTTGTTAGTTTGTTTGTAGACCTGTTTTCTTTCTATTAAGCCCATAGGCCAACCTCCTTTCTTACCTTGAGTTTGAAAATGGAAAAAAAAAATCTTCACTGAAAACAATTATTCTGCTTGGTTAATGTACAAAAATGTATATGAAAATCAGAAAAAAAAGAACAAACTTTTATATATTATTTTATATATTTATATATTATGCAATGTTTAACCTGTTGTTACTATATTTCTTAGCATTATTTTTGTTTATCTCTAGTTATTTAGTCTCTTCATAGGGACAGTATGAATCCAACTGACCAATAAAACTTAATTTTTTCCTTGAACTCCTATTCCTGTCTCTAACCATCTGTTTGTTTACTGGTTTTATCTCTGAATAAGCATTCAAATCTTTCATTTGTTTAGCATTATTTACATAGTTTTTCCTAGCAGATCAAATAAAGAAGACAGGTGGCAGTTTACACTTGTTTTCCATTCCTGCTGTTCTTGTGATAACAGATTTGTGGATAATCCAAAATTATGGAATCAGTTACAGTGTGGAAAGAGAAGAAAAAAATAGAAAAGCCTGTACATAAAGTTTGAAACATAATAGCACTAAGATTTCAGTGTACATCCATTAGCACAGTTATGAATCCTATGAAATCTCTATTAGCATCACAATTTGCCTTACAATTATGAATTAAAATCGTGCAACAGACTATATGACAGTGAAATATGAGGGAAAAATCATGTTTCTGCTTTATTTTTGAACATAAATTTATTATTTTAAAACTCAAATCTCTTGAAGCAGGTGGTTGAATTTTTTGATATTATCATTTTGATGTCTTTATTATTATTTGGGGCAATATGTTTTCATCCAACATGCTTCACAAGTATGTTAGCAATATCATGATAACTGAAGTCTACTAGGGATGTAGATCAGCTCTAGAAGTGATTGTATGAAGGTTTGTAGATGGGCTGAAAGGTATTGAAGAGGTTGACAAATCTTTTAAAAGTCTGTTTTCATTTATGAGCAAATTATGAACAAGTGGTGGGACTGCTTTTCTCTTTTGGAAAAAATATATTGAACAGTAACAAAGGATAGATAGAGATAGAGACAATTTCTATTGAAGTGGTTTATCAGTCTTTTGGAAAGGGGTTTGAAACACAATATAATTCTACTTTTGCAAATAAAAGTTACCTGAAAAATAACAGCAACATTTGAAATCCAGAGTTACTATTGATAACTCCTGTGAATATCTGATAATATTTGATATTTGAAATTTGTAGCTCCTTAGTGTGATCTGTTTGCAGTGCGCAGATGCAACCAAACAAAGAACGACTTCTTGTCAAGGTGTAGTGAGGCAGATGGTGTGACTTGTGCTTGAGCTTTGCCTTCCTACTCTGCTTCTTGGAATCAGGCTTCTGTTGTTTCACTTATTACAGAAAAAAAGGGTAGGTAATTACTGGCACTTTTAACTGCATAAAAACTGTAAATAACATTATGAACTGGGAACAACACACCGATATAAAGTTGCTTCTTTAAAGGGCCTGATTATGTAATTTGAAAATACTTGGTAAGCTTATGGAATCACAGTAGTCCCAAAGGCTCATTGGTTATTGTTTAATGGAATGGATGAAATGGAGAATGTGTCTTTGGTGAGAATTTCTCTCTATTCTTCACCTGGAAGTGAAGAAATATCTGTTCAGAGGCACTGTTCCCCCTCACGTTCCTAAATCAAAAACTATTTGAGCCTGATTTTGAAGATTTTGGAACTGTCACAGTTCATCAAATAGGAAGAAATATCACAAAAACATTATTCATGTTTATCTGCCCACTCTCCTACCTTATTTGGGACCTGGGTTCCATATCTTTTCCTCATTCTTACTTTTGAGATTTTATTTTTTTCTTAAAAACACTAATTTTCTAGAATTAAAAGGGTCACATCATATTTCAAAACCTTTTCTGTGACATTAAACCTTTGAACTACTGTTAAAGAAATTATTTCACTAAGCTTGTAAGTCTGAAAGGTTATTAAAAATTTAATTTTAAAGATGGCATCCAGGCAAATATATATATATTTATATATATATAAACATCACTTAAAACTTTAGTTACCTAAATCTTATTGCTGCTGTTTTTTTTTTTTAAATAAAGTAGGAATTCCTATTAAAATAAAAAGATCAATTTTCATATCAGCATTTCAGAAGAAGCATAAAGATACTAGTTCCTCTATCTTTTATGTTGGTGGAAAGTTTGTTATATTTCTGACTGCTACATGGAGTAAGTTTTAAAATTCAGGTCTTTTAAAATAGTTGTAAAGAAAGTGTATTTCACCCTTAGGGCATAAACCCTCATTAGAACATGAGTGAAAGTAGCTGAATATTTACGGATATTATATATGATTTTTTTTTTTTTAGATAATCCCAAACCTAATTTGATTATGACACTCATGTTAGGGGTATAGTCTCCCTTGGGTTGCCACCAGAGGGCAACTTTTCAATCATTCTTTTGAAGATTTTCCTGCTTTTCTTAACTTGAAGAAAGCCTAAAATAGGCTCCTAGCTTCTAGGCCACTAACTTCTGCAACCTGATAGAGCATTTCAAGTATGTGTGATGAATATCTGTCATCTAAAAGCATATTACCATACTGCAAGGTTTATGCAGTAATGTGTATAATCATATCTTTAATGTGTCCTCTGATTTCAGGCATTTATTTTTATGGATGTCTCCTGTGTTTTATGGCATGTGGTTTAGTGTGGATCAGTCAGGACATTTTCTTTCTTGTCTTTGTTGTCATTTTAAAATCTTGTGCTTTATTTTGTTTTGGTGCATTATTCCCAAAGCCCTTCTCCACTCCAGAGTCATCCTTGCTCCTGTTCATTTCTTAATGTACCAGTTATGAGTTGCCTTTCCCCCAAACTCCCCACCCTGAAAAGCAGTGTCCTTCACCCAAAGCAATGTTCTTAGACATACTGGATATGAAGTATTTCTCTTCACTTCTCTCTTTCTTCCTACTCATATTCTTCTATAGTAGTACAAAGAGTGTGCTACACTGTGTGCTGACAGATTGCATATTCTTTTAATGCCATAAAGTTATCACCAGAGAGTACAGACAAGTTTCAAGTGTTCTGGCTCTGAAGTGTGGCTCTGTGGGGGAGATGTGCCTTTGTGTCTCTCCAAAATGCAGCTGGAGATGATGTTGTCCAGATAATTTTTGAGGGTGCACAAACCTTTCTGAGAGGGCTTGTGATCTTACTCTTTGATAGCAATATGAATGTCTTTGATAACAATATGAATGACGAAAAAGACTCCACCAAGCCGTAACATGACAGAGAACTGCCTTTTGCCTCCACCATCCCCTAGTGCACCAGGAGTTACAGCACTGAAGGTGCTTCAGAAGCCTGAAGGTTAATATATGAACATTTTAGAAGCTGTACTTGTAAAATTTAGGTACAAATAAATGAAGTTTTTATTTTTCTGCTTAATGATTCACAAGTTCATGATAAACCTCTATAACTTCATGAAACCACTACCTACTTTTAATTACTGGCACATCACATTTCTCTTCATATGTCTGCAGTTAATCAAGAAATTGGCATAATCTTGTAACCTAAATTATGATTTCCAATGTGATTTTGACATTTCAGATAGGAAGTACCACGAGAATAAATTCATGAATAAATGAAAATAAATTAATGAATATATTAATAAGCATAAAAGGATAATTTAATGAATTATGTTGTCAAAACAGCAAAGCACACACAAATGTATGCATGTGCTACAATAATAGTAATATTGTACTATTGTAGCACAATAATAATGTGCTACAATGACATCACATATATGTATGCAATTCTGCACCAGTTTGTTTGAAATTGGAATTGAAAGTCCAATGATGAAAACAGTTTAATATAATTTTATGCTATAAATCATAATTTAATGCATTCTAAAATACATTATTTGTTCCAAATTTAATATTCTCCCCTTCTAAAATCATTTTGTCATGACTGAATGAAAATGTATATGATTTGATGCTTAGTGTGGCATTTTGTGTATGTTTAGACATTTTGTCTGTAACAGAGCTTGAATAATTATCGGTCCAGGAAATTATCATGAAAAGAGACTGTAATTTATTTAGGTTTATATGTCATACGTTTAAACTATTGTATGTGCACACAAAAAAAGCAAGGCAAATTTTTATAAACAATTGTCAATGTTAGAAATACATTTCCATTTCTCTAGGACTTTATGGTTGTTCTGAGTATTCTTAAGAAAGGGCAGGACTGAGCTTTTTCACTGTTCATTAAAAAAATTTGATGTGTTGTTGGTATCTGAATGCTCTGTGGAAAGGACCAAATTTGGATCATGGCCATATTCAATTAAAGTATTTGTCTGGAATTATACTTAGGACTTTTTCTTATTTTTGTGTGTTTCCATATTTTTTTTTTTTTACCTGAACTACAGAATTTATTTAGGGAAACCTCATAATAGCTTACTATATTTCTATATTACTATATTATTATATTTCTATATTACTATTATATAATAGCTTTCTATATTTCTATATTTCTATATTACTAATTTCTCAACTAAATTTCTATATTACTAATTTCTCAACTGAATTGTTTAGGATAACTTTGCTAGTTGAGCATAATGGCAGAGAGCTGTACAATGTGTGTGACATGTAAACGGTAAGTTATGGTAACTTCATCTTTTACGAGTGCTTGACATGCTGTTTGAAATGAATTCTCTCATTATCCTTAACCATGGCAACATGTCACAATAAAAAGGCCAGCTATGAAACTGTGTGAGAAGATGACTGACATAATTTTACTTCTGTGGCTTTGCCAATTAGTCTATGTAAATATCACCTTCTTGAGAGACTAGAAGAATGAGAGAAAAACTCATGGATCTATCAATCACAAAACACAAAAACCTTACATGAATAAACACCCATTTCAGAAGATAGAAAGAGTCCTTGAGAGTTCCTGAGATTCTTTGTGCATTTTGAAATGTTGCCATTTCAATTCTTAAATTGCTTTTACGAACTGATATCATGATATCATGAGGCTGTGTAGATTCTACTTCAGGTTGTAAAATTATGCTCCAAAATGTTTCTTTAACATATTTTTCTTCACTGAAAGTGGTTGAAATTATCTTATAAACAATGAACAACAATGATGCTAGGATCAGCTTCTTGATGCTCCAGACAGGAATCAAAAAATGACTTTGGAGATAATTAAATTATTTTCTGGAATAATGTCCCCACCGGAGAAAATTCAAAAACTGACCTCACAATTATTGTGAGTCATCACATTTTCATGCAATTAATAGTTTTTTTTATGAAACATTTGTCTGAAGTCTTTACCCCATTTGTCTCTGTATCACTTAGGTTAATTCATCTGACTCCAGGGGTTGCAAGTATTTACAGTGCAGACCTCTGCAGCTGAGGTAGATGTTTCATCCTTCCTGAATTATTTTTTTTTTTCCTTCCTGAATCCTGTTACAATGTTTACCCTTCTTTGTCAAGTGTACATAGAAGAATTTAACAGATTATGTACCAGGGTCTTCAATTCTTTTTGAAGTCTAATGACTTTTTAATATCACTTGATTTGAGGATGCTGGTATATGTCTTAGCTGCAGAATGTTTAAGATTAATTGCTCATAAATGACCAATTTTTCATTTGCCTCAAAAAGGTACTATGTTGAAAAAGTCCTACTTGATGACATTTAATTGCTTGTTCCCCTGAAATTTTTTCCAAGTCTTTTTTTTTTTTCTTTCTTTTTTTCCTTGTATTGCACATAATTTCTAAATTTAACAAATACTAAGCTGAGAAAAACCTTTGAGATATCCTACTTAAAGCACTATCACTGGATTATAATTCCCCATTCTAAATGACATTCTGAAACATAATGATTTGTTCTACTCAATTTTATATTTGTATCTTATATTATTATATTTTGTATTATGTTTTATTTGTGTGTCCTTTGGGATTCTATCAATTGTTTCTCTCTACTTTTGATCTCATAAAAACAAATAATGTTGTGTGTCAGGTTTTAACATCCATAAAACCATTTTCTCAGCTTTGATTTCATTATCAATATGAACTCTCGTGGTTGTCATCCTGCTTTGTGTTATGTTATTGTATTAAAGATTGGATTGAAATTTAATGGCCTAATTAATCCTTATTTATCTTTATATCTTTAATCCTTATTTATCTTTTCATCTATTTATTAAGTATATTTTCTTAGATACTGGTGTAGTACGAGTTTATTTCTTGTCCTCTCATATCTTTCAGTATTGTTCTATTACCTGTTACAAATCATCAGTACAGATTCAGATAGTTCTCTCCATCACAAATTTTATAATCATTAAATTTAACTGTTTGGATTGGTTAATTTAAAAACAATGTTTAGCAATTTCAGTTTAATACTTACCATGATTACTAATGGAGAAGAAATATTTCTTTTTCAAAGAAACAAATTTATTCTACTCATCTGTTTAAGGCTGCATTTAAAGATCATGTTGACAGATTAGTTTTTTGCCTTCAACATTTTTGTATTACTCACTCTGAAATTTGTGTGCAGGTTTGAACATTTGCAGTAGGAAGAATAAATGAAAGTCTGAATCATTCCCTACTTTTGGTACCTGTTTTAATTAATGCCATTCAGATCAAAATATTAAAAGACTCGAATTCAATCACAAACACCAGTGTGATGTTTACAAAGGCCAATAGAAATCCTTGTGCTGACTTTTGTGGAATTCAGAAAACAACTATATGTGTATATATATATACGGCATAGGTGGGATTTGTCTGTGAAATGATTAAAACTAGTTTGAGGCATAGCAACAGGTGAAGAACTTGAAATAATGTGCAAAGCAGTAGAGCTGTAATTTCTGAGAAACAAGTCTAATTATGTGGAATTTTAATATTCTGTGAAGTCTTGTTTGATGAGAGGGGAAAATACCTGCAATGCGTCATCTGCTGCTGAACACTCTGCCTTATTCTTTACTGGGACATCTAGAAGAGTAAAGGATAAAAGATAGGTGACACTTGAACTTAATGTCCATGAGCCAAATAGTTTCCCTAACTTTTTTTTGTAATCTGTGATCTGTGTTTTTAATAGAAATGAAATGTTTTCATCCAAGTAGCAGAACAGAGAAAGATATAAAGAGAAAGATATAATCTATTTCATTAACTGAAGCTCTACAGTTCATTATTGAGATCTTAATCTTTTTTTTTTTTTTTTTCTTCTTTATTTCTCTGTCTCTCTTTCTTTATTTGTTAATTATAGTTAATGTACACTTTTATGCCAGTTTTGGCACCCTAGCCCCTACACAATACATATATGCTATTTTTGTGCCTGGAGACTCACCTGACCTCATGCTGACTGGGACTCGTTCAAAAAGTTCAAAAAGGAGCACAGATGGCAACACTAAGAGCTTCCCAATGCTCCTTTCAAAACCCTCTCTTTGTCATTAAGCTAATATGGTTCAGTCTTCACATTAGAGATATTGACTGTGTGAATTGTTTTTGCTTCTGGATAGAATCACAGAATGACAGAATCACAAAATGGAAGGGGTTGGAAGGGACCTCGAAAGATCATCGGGTCCAACCCCCCCCTGCCAAAGCAGGTTCCTTAGAGCAAGCTGCCCAGGTAGGCGTCCAGATGGGCCTTGAATATCTCCAGAGAAGGAGACTCTACAACCTCCCTGGGAAGCCTGTTCCAGTGCTCCGTCACCCTCACCGAGAAGAAGTTCTTTTGCACGTTGGTGCAGAACTTCCTGGGCTCCATCTTGTGGCCATTACCCCTTGTCCTGTCCCTGCAAACCACTGAGAAGAGGTTGGCCAGATCCCTCTGTCTCCCACTCCTCAGGTATTTATACACCTATAATATTATATACCTCTATATTATAGAGGGGAAAAAAATACTAGTAAAAAAATTGTTTGCACCAATGAATCAAACAGATTATTTAAATGTGAAATTGCAGAAGAAACCATACAGCAGAAGAAACTGGGTTAACTTGTTAACTTTCAATCTTCCTTCCACAAATATGAGAAATTTGATGATGTCCAAGTTTCAAATTAACTCCTAAAACAAATCTACATTTCTCCATCCTTTTTATGACCACTGAAAATTTGTCAAAGATAAATTGTGATCAAAACCCTTGGGTAAGTGCACTAAAAAATGTATGGAAAAATATTTCTCCTTAACGACGTATATTTAGACACACTGTTGTGTTGCCTATATTAAAGCTTCTTGTTAAGTAGGCAGAAGCAATCAGACTCTTGAGAAACCTAGTTGATTAAGAATTTTATCATTTATATACCATAATTATATGGAAGATATCATGTCAGGGTTTACCTTGAACGTAGAAGAAGGATCATGATTTTGTAAATGGGTAATAAGGCAATAAACCCTGTAATGTGTTGATTTGTTAGATTAGAAATGTGCATGGAGTGCCTAATAAGGTTGTTTTAGCATCAAGTATTCTTATAAGATAGCTATGAAATCAAGCTGTGCTGACACCAACCATTTTTAGATAGTTGCAAGGCCAAGCTCTGATAATGATACTTTGGTGACCCTTAAACCCTTGTTAATGTTGAAATTACATAAATGTAATGCTTAACCAGTAGAATATGATATCCTAACATATTCTGTATATATATCCATAAATGAATATGGATGTTTTGAAATTATTTTCCTAACAACTTGTTTCTGCCAACCCAAGAGATTTTGAGCTTAAGAAATTGTTCAAGGTTTAGCTTTGCCCAGGGAATAGTTTCCTGACTTTAGCAAAATGAAGGGTGAAATTTACCTTATTTATGTTTACTATGCAGCTATACAGCATCTTGTATAATACCTATCAAAAATTCCTAGTGGTGTTTAGAGAGGCAGATCCAAGAAAATAATTTTACAATTGTATGCTTATTAAAAGCTGATTTAGAACATTTCTGTTTCTTATTAACATTTGGTTTTAGACCCTTGTTTGCAAAAGTTACGTTTAATTTTGCACACTCTTTTCTATACTTCATTGCTGCATCAATTATTTTTCACTCTGGAAGAGCTTGTCACTGTTGCTACTTCTAGATGTAAACATTTGATTCTTTAATTTTCTTCTGAACGTTACTCATTTTATATTCATATTTCTAGAGTTTTATTCCACCCATCCCTCCCCCCAGCAATCAGACCAGAGTTCTTTTTGTTTCTTATTTTGAATGTAATGAGAAGATCATCTAGTAACCACTTCCCTCTAGGAACTGCAGATATTAAAATCCTCCAGATAATATGAAACTCAATGTGACAGTGAGAACTAATGGCTCTTACTTTTTTGGGCTACTTTTTTGCCCTTTCTCCAAACATATATATATTACATGTATTTTCCCTCTGTCAACATTTTTTCATTATGTTTGAGATCTGGAGTTCCATCTGCATTTTCATGTTTTGAGCCTAGAGAGTCTGCTTGAGATCCAGCCTTTAGGACATTCCTATGTCTTTTTGTTAAGTGCAATATACCCTAGATGCAAAAAGTATAATGAACCCTATATCTATATCATCTATATCTATCTATCTATATCTATATCTCTATTTCTATATCTATTCTATATCTATCTATATCATCTATATCTATATTGTCTACATCTATATATATCATATATATATATAATCTATCATCTATGTATATCTGTCTATAACAATGTCTGCATCTACATATCTATGTATAAATGTATCTATCTATATGAACATTGATAAAAAAATCCCCAGGACTCTCAGATATTTGGCGTTAGCCTTTTCAGAAGGGAGCAATGTGCTATGTTCTGTATTTGCTCTAAATGTGTTTGTCATTTGACTTTTAGCTTACGTTCATTTGCATTGAGTTCCTGCCACAAGCAACACATTATCAAGTCTGAGGGCTAGGACAGTTCTTTTTAGACTCTAAATTGACCAACCTATGTCTTTCTGTTTGTTTGTTTTTTGTTTTTTTTTTTTTTTAATAGAGTGCCTTTTTATTATTTTTAAATGACAGTTCTTTTTGTTTTTAAATCTTTGTTGTTCCTTAAGTTCGTAGCAGATAATACATAATGATTTTCTCTCATCCATCATCTTCTCTCAGACATTGTTCATCTTGAATTAGACATGACGGGTACCCAGAAAAACAGTTTGATGCTCAAGCAAAAGTAGTCCAACTGTCTAGAGAAAGAAAGCATGTTAATAAACTGCAATACCAGTAGTAAAAACCTGTTGCTTTTGTTGCTGTTGTTGTCATATTGTGCTCGTCTGTTTGTTTGTTTGTTTCAGTAGTTCAAGGACATCTGCCTCTACTTCTTGGCCCTGACAATGTTTATATGCAGCAAACACAACTTCCAGTTGCTTCTTTGCCTATAATGTTTGCCTCTCACAGGGAATGCTAGCTTATTTCCTACCTTAGCAGGCAGCTTTGCTATTTATTTTTGGAATAATGGAACCGAGGCAGCATCTCTCACAGCTGTCATAATTGATTTTTCTTCCATCACCAAACAATCATTCATTAGCACTAAATAATAGCATTCCAGATGATCCATTACTATTTCTGTCATTTTGAAAAATAGCTGACATACTGTTGGTCCAGTTGGGCTTGTCCACCAACCACATTGCAGTGTTTGCTGATAAAACATTTGATTTCATTGATCGAGCTCAGTACAACTTTAACAAGGTCCAGGCTGGTCACTCTCAGTAGGTCTTATCATGCCATAACGTTAAAATACCATTTTTCTTCATTTATTTATTCACTATTGACCATGTTGACACCATATCTGTCTCAAATGCTGCAAACTCTTGAGACTCAGAAAGCTTTGGGCTAGAGCAGCTGGCATTTCATTTCTAAATATAATGGCATTCTGATTTTCAGGCACTTTTCAAGAAGAGATTTGTGCAAAATAGATTGAGTTTGTTAGATACACTGTAAAGTAACCTACATTAATCAGACATATTTTTTAGTAAATTATCTGAAAGAAATTGGATGACAGATCTGTAAATATAATCTAGTTTGGTAGTTCCACAAGCAATTTAATTTGCCAGGAGCTGGCAAACATTTGAGTAATTAGGCAGTGTCATGTTCTGGGAAACTGAGCCTAGTTAAACACAGACAAACACATGCAGATTTAGCTAATTTTAGTCCAGGTTGGTTCAACAACCTATTTTACCATACATTGACCTGAGTTCTTGTGTTTGCATGAGGGAAGAAACAAGTGCAGTGGTAAAAAGAGATACCAGAACCAAGGAGAAAGCAGGACTCCTGCTCTTCCTGACACGAGAACTGTCTGCTGACAGTTTATAGCTTTTATGCAAGTTTAGTGTTTTAAAGAACTTCATGGAAGTTTTATTTTCCGAGATATGTACTAAACCTCTTGTTCAAGCTCTATTTTGATCAATTATCTGCTTCAAGATTTCTGTCAGGATGTACTTTCTTTAAAAAACACAATCTGTTCTGATTCATATTTCTTAACATTTTCTTAGAAAGAATTAGTGAATGAGAAATTTCCATTGGCTTCAGTGGAAGTCTGATTCACCAAGAAGAAAGAAAATCTGTGAATTATAGTTCAGTCCTTGAAGCAAATTTTGTTGTTGCTTTTATTTTTCAATTATTTTTTAAACTGTTATTCTGTAGATTGCTATGATTGCTGAAGTGAGATTTAGCTGAATATGAATCCTTTCAACCCATAGGAGCCATACAAATTTATTCCCATACATTTGAGGCTGCAATCTTCCATATGTAGCTTTTCAGCACTTAAGAAATTCTCTAGTTTTAAAAATAGTTGTGTGAAATGTAACATTTTAAACGTGGATACCTATAGAGATATACAGAATATTTTCCATGTTCAAATAATTACAACTTCTTTGTTAATAACTGTAGTTACTAATGAATAGCTATGGAATGATTAAATATATATGTATATATATTATAAACACAAGAGCACGGAATTGTTGAACATTTTTGAACAATTGCTTTTTCAGTTAGACCTAGCTGACCATAGTGGAGGTGAAAGGTAAACACTGGATTTGTTTGCAAACATAAAAGTGATTTCCAGCAATACTTAATAATTTTGTAAATCATTGGAGGAATGAACCCTGTTGACAGGAAACATACAGGTGATATTTTAAATCAGTACTGCCCCTTTAGAACCAAAAAACACTGAAATGTGACATCATGTAGCATTACAATATCATTTTTATTACGTATAATTTTGAATTCTAATAATGAAAATATATATATTTACCTGTACCACTAAAGTGTCTTTCATAGACAGAGTGCAAAAGTTCCTTCCAACCCAGTAGATTCCATTTTCCCTTCTCTTTAATTCTTCCACTCTATTAGAATATTTCTCCTAATCTCATCTTTGTCATTTTAATTAACTTTCTATTTGGCAATCTTTCAGATGCTGTCATGAATTATAGGCAGATTAAATACATCCTCTAACCTAAAAAAATAATAGTCAAACGTTGTATCAAAAAATGAGACAAGGCTATCCTGGCTTAATAAATCTTTACTAAGTTCAAATGTATCTGACTGAGGTTACAGCTTTTTTACACACACACACACACACACACACACACACACTAATGTGGATGCTGTCAGAAAAAAAGTGGCACTAAGCTGGCGCCTTTTTTTAAGTCTCTTTTTTAATATCTTCTGAAAGAGTTCATAAAAGTACAGCAAAAGCAATCTTATTAGACCATTTTACACTAGAGATATTGAGTTTCTGTGTCAACCTTAATTTGCTGCCTCTTTCACATCTTTACAATGTATACAAAGCATTCATTAGCTCACTCAGATAAATATTCTAACATTGTTTTTTTAAGGGAAATTTAATTTACTAGATCTTACTCAGTTAACCAAAACGAAGAAGACCAAACATGCATCAACTCAGACTTCCAGAAATGAAACACACGAGGAAAACCCAGAGACAAATTGAGGTGCACTATTATTTGTTCTGCAGAGGCTTTATACCTGAGAACAGTTCAGAGCAGAAGGATTTTAATTAAGTTATCGTATGGAAAAAAAAAAAAAAAAAAAAACAAAAACCAGTGTTTTCACATTTTTGGTGTTTGTGGAGAAAAAAAGGAAAATACACACACACAAACAAAAAATATTCAGTGACTAAAATATTTTTTTTTTTTTTTTTTTTAAATCTCACTATTTAAGTTAATTTCTTCTCCTCAGTTGTGGGATGAGATCAGAAATAAAGCCACAATCCTAAAAGTAGGAACTAAGTTATTAAATCTCTGACTATTTAATTGAAATAAATTCAGCCTGTGACCACATATTGTACAGGTGCCTATTAGGTGTAACTAAAATGCTTGGATACTCCAGTTGTACCTGTTATTTACAACAAATTATAGATAGCCAAATAATTTGAGCTAAAACTTGGAAAACATTTGTAAAACAGACAAACCTTTGAATCTGGGGAGATTTAACCACATGCACGGAAAAAAAAAAAAAAAAAAAAAAAAAAAAAAAAAAAAAAGATACCTAACCACAAGGGAAACCAGGAAACCATATCTGTTCTTTTTCAAGTCTTACATGAATTGACCACAAAACCCACTAAGACTAGAAAAATTCTTGGCTTTATATAGGAGTCCACCAAATTGTAGAAATTAGACTTACTTTCCCTTTTATAAATAAGGGCAAATCTTTTTGAAAGGGTCAGAAACAGAAATTTCCAAGTGAAAACGTGGAAATGATGGAAAAATTTTACTCTTTTTGCTTACACACACACAAACAAAAGTGAACCTGGAGAGACTTTCTGTTGCTATATGCAACATTTCATGATGTTCAGAATATTCAGAAATGTCATTATCACATTATTACAAACATAAGAACATTTATTTTTAGGAGTAATTTGGCATTGTGTCATATTAACATTAATTTCACTAATAGTACTATGAAAAATCTATATTTAATTGCATGACTACTTCAACTAACTTCTTAAACAACAACACATTAGAATGTAAAATTATGATTGTAATTATTTTAAATAGTAAGCAACAGATTTTTGAAAAATATTAGGGTTTTTTAATTTTCCTGATTTTTTTCCTTCTCCCACAAATATTTTGTTTTCTTTTAGTTCTGTTCATTTGTATCTCTGTGTGTGCCTGTCAGTATTAATACAGTGCAGACAATTTAATATATTGGAAATAACCTCTGTCTAGCCTTTATTGCATTATTATTATTTATTTATTCTGACATAAATAAATAAGGTCTGTTATCCCCTGGTGCCTGCTAGGTGGTGGCTTGATGAAATTCAACAAAAAATCTGAGAAAATATGCATTTTGAAAGGAAATGTATGAATCATAGAATCATAGAATGGCTCAGGTTGGAAGCAACCTTAAAGACCATCTAGTGCTAACCCCCCATTGACATAGGCAGGGACGTCACTCACTAGATAAGGTTGTCCAAGGCCCCATCCAGACTGGTCTTGCACACCTCCAGGGATGGGGCATCCACAGCTTCTCTGGGCAACCTGTTCCAGTGCCTCACCACACTGAGTGAAGAACTTCCTCCTAACCTCTAATCTAAATCTCCCCTCTTTTAGTTAAAAAACATTCCTCCTGGCCCTGTCATTATCTGATTGAACAAAAAGTCGCTCTTCATCTTTTTTATAAGTACGCTTTAAGTACCAAAAAGCTGCAGTGGTCACCCTGGAGGTCACCCTGGAGGTCACCCTGGAGACTTCCCTTCTTTAGGCTGAACAGTCCCAGCTCTCAGCCTTTCCTCATAGGAGAGGTGCTCCAGCCTCTTGATCATCTTTGTAGTTCTCTCTGGACCTATTCTAACAGATCAACATCCTTCTTGTGCTGGCTGCCTCAGATCTGAAGTTATTACTCCAAGTCGGGTCTCAGAAGGGCAGAGCAGATGTCCCTAAGGAGAGTGCTCTAGGGAATCTCATCAACTACATGTTTAAATGACTTTAAGTTTGCTCTTTGGAAGTTCAGGGTCCTGACCTTGCTCTTTGCCAGGCCCATATTCCTTGAGATCACAAACTCAACCAGGGCGTGGTCACTGCAGACCAGACTCTTCTACATTGGTGAGCACCAGGTAAAGTAACCCTCTCCTTTGTTTGTTTTGTCTAATACCTGGAACAGGAATTTATCCTCAATGCACCCTAGGAATCTCCTGGATTGCTTACAGCGTGCTGTGTAGTTTTCCTAGTAGACATCTGGGTGGTTAAAGACCACAACTTCTCTGGTCATCCTGTTCCTGTGCTTCCTCACCCTCTGAGTAGAGAATTTCCTCCTTATATCTTATTTAAATCTACCATCTTTTAGTTTAAAAACACTACTACTTGTCAGAACACTCCCTGACAAAGAGTCCCTCCCCAGATTTCCTGTAAGGCCCCCTTTAGGTATTAGAAGGCCACGAGCCTTTTCTACTCCAGGCTGAACAACCCTAACACCCTTAGCCTGTCTTCACAGGAGACGTGCTCCAGCCCTTTGATTGCCTTTGTGACCCTCCTCTGGACTCCCTCCAACAAATCTATGTCCTTCTGGTGCAGGTGACCCCAGAGTTGAACACAGGTTGAGGTGGGGCTGCACAAAAGCAAAGTAGATAGGTACAATCTCCGTCACCCTGTGGCCATGTTGCTTTTGGTGCAGTCCAGGGTATGGTTGATTTTTTTTAAGCTGAAGGGAACATTGCCACCTAACGTTGAGCTTCTCAACCAGTAACACCCCCAGGTGTTGTCTGTTGAGGGCTGATGATATCAGGACCCTGATACCAGAGCAGATCTAATATCCTTATTTATGTATAAAATTCTATGATTCTCTCTCCCTACATAGATATTGTAGTGTCAGAAATCCTTGCTTCATTCTTTCTAGGGATATAAATAAATAAAGAAAATAAAATCTGCAAAATTTTAAATAAATTTATATCACCAGCTATACAACTTAAAAGCCCTTAATCTGTAGGTTATTAATGTGTAGGTTTATTAACACATCTTCTGTGTTAATAAAAACAAAGCAGTTTTGAATGTTGAGTTAGCTTTTCTCCTAAACATTTTAAAACACTGTTTAACTCTGGTTCTTAGTATAGTCTTAAAGTGCTGTTAAAAAGTCTACATCATAATATAATATAAATTTTACATTGGAGGTATCTATCTCATGACTACTGACACATTAAACTTCCCTTCTAAAAATCTTCTAAAAATCTAAAATATCTCTTTTAATCACCTGTACCCCTCTTCTTCTTTCTAACAAACAAATAAATTAAAAATAGTTGAGATTCTGCCTGGAATTATGTTGCATTTCAACTAGTGCATAGATGAATAGATATGTAATGAAGTACTATTTTTTCCTCGGAAAATGAAGAAAATCCAGTGAATGGAAAATTGGGGTTACTGTGTGTGCATTGCAATGTAATAGCTATTTGAGTATTGAATCCACCAAAAGGAAAAATTGAAAATGATGAAGTGCATTCAGACAAGAAACTAGAATTGTAGGAGTGGTGAAAAGGGAAACTGGCAGACTTGTGCTATGCTTATCGTAACTGTAATAACAAAAATGATTGCTTTGTTTCCTAGGATGGGGAGGAAAGGGACAGAAACATTGCTGCTGTTTGTCTTACGCATGGACAAAATCTTCATTTCCCCTCAGCAGGGATGGGCTGTGCTGTTCTGAGGGTGATTTACCTTGAGAAAGGTAAACAATTCTACAAAGGCTCTCGCAAAAAATGGCATGAGACAAACAAAGCTGAAACCTGGCTGGAAACAAATGAGCAATTTAACATCTGATCTATCCTCAAGATACATCTTCTTTGGCAGGGGACTGTTTGGGGCTTGGCAACACAGTCACCAAACTTTCTTCACTGACAACACCATTGTACTGTGAGTCTAAATTTAGTTTATTCAGGCTCATCCATTATGTGGCTGTCAGAATATTTAGTTAGAGTATGAGAAGCTATTCACTTTTTATTTTATTATTATTATTATTATTATTATTATTATTATTATTATTATTATTATTATTATTATTATTATTATTGTGAGTATACCAGGTGATTACAGTACATGGTCCAAAAGTGCATATGGTCTCTCTGACTCCAAAATGAGAGTCAAAAATACCTAAATAATTGTAACTGCTTCAACTACTGTATGTACATGTATATTTTCCATTAAATGATCATTAAATAAAAATCTTAAACATTCCTTCAATAAAAAAAAAGTCTTATTCTCTTATTATCTCCCTCTCTCCTGAGTCACTAAGCTCAAATATATATATATATTAATTTTATATATTATTTTTTTTTCTCTCTTTATTCATAAACCTATAAATCTCCTTTTAATTATTAAGAAAACACATACATACACACAAAAAAATATCTTTTTTAAAGTAAAGAAACATCTTTGTAGTGGACTGCAGCTAGGAGATGCTGTCCCGAAACCTTGAAACAGACTTTTATTCCCTGGGGAGAAAAACAAAATGCATTTCATAGAAGTAATTTTGGAGAAATATTTGTAGTACTTGCTTATTTAAATTAATGCAACCCCTTCCCTCCCCCCCCCCCCCCCACACACACACACACTCACCCCACATACACACCTCCTTCCTCCTTTGAAAAATATGCTTTATAAATAGAAAGTACTTCTAGGTATTTTTTTTTTTTTATGAAATAATTAGATATATATTATTTGCTTTTGTATAATAATGAATGCTGCTATTATTAAGCACAGCATGCTGCCATAAATGCCCACTCAAGACAAGAGGGAGAAATAAATTCCTGTAGTGAGTGAATCACTGTGGTCGCACAGAGGATCTTTCTCAGGATGGGAGAAATCACTGTCTGGAGGTGCCTATTGGTATAATTCTTATACAGTTCTTATACCATTCTTAATGGTATAATTCTTATACCATTCATGATAAAAGGTCTTTAGGTGAAAAACTTGGACAAAAGGTTAACTTTTAAATGGAAAATGCCAGATGAGACTATTAGATTTAACCATGGGCAGTGCCCAACAAGAATGTTTGCTGAATTCATTTTTTAGAAATCCAGTTGAAGTTTTTATAGAAGTTGAGCCTCATTGGCCTGAAATGTATCTTCAGCATGCCTTTATGAGGTCATCTCATATTTTTTGTAAGTGTATTCAGGGGTACAAGTATATGTACGTCTTTATTAAGTGCAGACAAGGAGTCATCTTTTGAAAATACAGTGACCACCAATAGGCGGAGCACCTCTGCTGTGAGGAGAGGCTGCGAGAGCTGGGGCTGTTGGGCCTGGAGCAGAGGAGGCTCCGGGGACTGCCAGCCATGGTCACCAGCACTGCCGGGAGGTGCCGAGAGGCCAGAGCCAGGCTCTGCTCAGGGGTGCCCAGGGCCAGGCCCAGAGGCCCTGGGCCCAGCGTGGAGCCCAGGAGGTGCCCTCTGCCATTCTGTAATTCTATGTTTGTAATTTCTTCCCAAACCACAATCTTTCTCAATAACAGCAACATAGATCCATAAAGAGTATTTTCCTTAGAGACAAATATTGAGGTAGAAAAAGGATATTTCCTGATTTATCTGGACTTTTCTGGACATTTTTAATACCACTTGTGGTAAATACAGAACTCAGACTTTATTACTGTCGGTTAAATTTCAGTGATGTCAGTTAAATTTCACCTTTTTCATTACTATAATGAAGTTAAAAGAAGTCTTAATCCAAAAGCCATGTAGGTCATTGAAGGCACTATTCCTGGTGTCTAATGATTTTTGATTTGGGTCAAAGTAGAATAGGCTGCTTAACAGAGACCTTCAGGAAGTAATGGTGCCATTTAAGCAACCTTGTCTATATGTGTGTGTGTCTGTGTGTGTGTATGTCCCTTTTCCAATATTCAGTCCATGTAATGCACTGCTCACATCCAAGACTATTTAAATTAATTTTTCATTTTCAATCATTTTCATTGCCAAGGATGTTTTTATTCATCTTAAATATTTTAAGGGCAATTAAGCTGCAGCTTTAATGAAAGGTATGACAGTTCTGTAGAGCTCTAAGAAGCACAACAGTTAAAGGAATAATTAATACAATAACATGGCATGAAAATTGTGATTTAAAATTTAATAAACTAGCTTCTCCCCCAAAATACCTGAATATGAGTTCTGGGAATTTCTCTTATTGTTGAAAAACAAAGTCTGTCCTCTTTGCAAATAATAAAACCAATGTTTGTGAGGCAGTATCCTAGTGATGGTTGAAATAATGTAGTCTTTATTAGCCTCCCTACAGCCTTTCATTTTAAAGTTTTCAAGTTTCATACTTGCTGCTTAAACTGTATATTGAAATATCCAGACAGCTGAATTATTCCAGATCATCTGTTGATCTGTCTCAGAGATGTCAATGAATGACTGCAGCCCTTCTAGAATGAAATAGTAAAAGTGATGTTTCTAACAGCAAAAGACATGCTAGCTCTCAAAAAACTGCTTCTTTCCCAAGACTGTTTACCTTTAGTCTCACACATTATCCCCTGTCATATAAGTTTTAACAGTTTAATTTACACTGAAATCTCTTGGGGTTTGGGATTATCTGCTTTCATATTTATATAGGGACAATTATGTTGGTGTACATTTAGTCTGAAGGACATGCTGAATCCATACTGAATGTGAAAAGACTGAAACAGCTCTTCTTTTCATTATTCACAGTTTTTGTATGATTTTACAAGTCATGGAGACAAGTGTTGAAAGACAGGTTCTGTCTACAAAGTTTTAACCCAAAAGTACTGTTTAAAAAAATAATAATAAAAAAATGAATAACGTTCTGTATAATAAAATAGATACCTAGTTGAGTACTTATTGTAAAAAACAGTCAAAATTCAACATATTTCAGGTTTGTTTTATTCCTCAGAAATGGGCACAAATCAACTATCATGGGGTTTACAACAGTAATCATCACTAGAATAACCAAAATGAAGAGCTCAATTTCTTTCCTCATGAAAAACTTTTATATTCACCTGACAGCTATTTTCCACTGAATTTAATTTCCCTTCCTACATCTCTAGAAAACTTATCCTCCTTACATTTTTTTTTTCGTAGTCTTTCTACAATAAATTCATAAATTTCTTAACCTCAGACATTTACTACTCAATAAAAATCACATAAAAGCTAAGGTCCAGAATGGGACTTTTGGTTAAAATAAAATAAATGCCAAATCATGTCTTTGTATTGCTTCACTTCCTAAACTCTGCATTGACAGATTTTAGACAGGTATGCTTTGCTTTGAGTGTAAGGGGCCTCTTGTACAAAGCCTCAGAAGGTGAAAATAACATGTAACATGAGACTGGGTTACAAAAGGACATAAGTAGGTTTGAGGAATTCACTTCCACTCACTGCATTCATCTTCATATTCCCTGCAAAATTACAATATGTAAGAACAACTTATTTTTATTTTTTTTTTTTCCCTTGCAAATTAGATTAGAAGGCTACAGATCTTAAAGTTGCTGGTAGAAAGGAAATTCTTCAATTCTTAGGGTAGTGTTATATAAACTGAATCTTCTACAGCGGTGGTGGTGGGTGGTTGTTCCTTGACCAACACCAATACCAACAAAAAAAGATCCCACTGCACTGCTCAGTGCTTCTTTACTTGTGATGTCAATTTTCCCCAAGCTGTGTTTGAGAATCTACTTGCAGCAGGCTGGAACATTGGAGTCTGAAAAAAAAACTGAGATGGGTGTCAAAACTTCAGAAGCACCAGTAGACTACCGGAACATAAGGCAGATTTTTAGGACCTGACAAATCAAGCAGCCCAATAAAGGAGAGGTGTCTGCTACTCCATGCCTTCAAGTCCAGCCAGAAGGGCTGAGCATGTGTTACCATACATAAACACGCCCTCACAGGAAGTGACTGCCCCTGAGGGTACGATTTCTTCTTGCTAGGTGTCATGGTGCTAGGTGTCACCTCCCATAGGGACTGTGAGGGACTGGGACTGGACTGAGTGCTCTCTCTTCTTTAATGGAGCTTTTGGGGTTACTCTCCCACCTTCCTTAGTAACATCACCTTTTACAGACATGAGTTTCCTAGATTCAGGTAAATTAAGTGGGAAAAAAAAATAAATCAAACCACCACCAACAACAACAACAACAAAACCAAAAAAAATTGCAGCACAAAAGAAAATTTCAGCTCTAGGGTAAACCCACCTGGATTTCTAAGTTATGACCTGTAATTATCTTTGTTCAAAATCTCAAGACTTCAACATCAGTGTGTTTTATCTTCTTTGACTTAAAATAAACTTGCTGTACATCAAGGAAATAAAAGACAAAGAACACTTAGCAGTTTTGTTTGTTTTTAGAAAAAGTTAGTCCTTCCTTGCATCGTTTTTGTACTTTATTAAAATTATTATTATTACCTTGCTTGAGACAAGTTTGTGGCACCTTAATTATTATCCATTATCCTGTTCAATAAAAGTCACACAAAATCTTACTTTATATTTCAGCATGATTTGTAGTCTTTGCCCATGGTAAAGCATAATGATGTTACAATAATTTTTATAACCAAACATAAGAAACCTGTCTTTGAATGGAAATAAACCAAAAATATGCAAGGTGACAATTCTTCTATGTTGTCATCAATGGGATGTAATTTCATAAGGAAGAATAAAGAAGAAATTATCATTGATTGTTGAGTACTTACATCTGAAAAAAATGAAACATGAAAAGAAAAGCACAATTAAAAGTAAAGCTAGAATAAAAAGTCTTAACCTTGGAAAAAAATGACTTTTTAAAGTTTGGAAATTGTTATCATAATTTTATAATTTGCATAGTATGAGAAAGTGGGAGTTCAACCTATTGCAGAATGTCCTCTCTGTTGTCTCCAACACTCGATGGTTGTGTTAGAAGGGAAAAAAAAAAAAAAGAAAAAAAAAAAAGTGCCTATACAGGGCATTAAATTCAGCTACTTATTCTTCTCATAAGTCAATCAGAGGACAGGTGAGATGCATTCTAATGGTGGAAGAAACATCCAATTTATAAAGAGATTTCCTAGTAGTGCTTTGACATGATATAGAGAAAATGCACTTCCCTGGTGATTTCTCTTTTCCTGACTAAATGCATTGGTTTAATGCAAGGTGATTAAATCAGGGCATCAAAGGAAATTTAGCCAAAGTCTTTGTTTCTCTGCTTTAGGAGCAAAATAAATAGCTGTACCCATAAAGCAGCAAGAGCAGTAAGCAGCAAGACATGGGAAAGGTAAGCATTGCTTATCAGTGAAACACACTAGCTTTAGCAGAGCAAATCTCGTATTTCCCTCCAGGGAGAAAGAGAATGAAAGTAAGGTTGATTGGAGGGTGATAGATGGGGATATATTTCATCTCCCCAGGAGGACATCTCGCCCCTACTAAACTTTTCCTATCTCCTTGTTCTCTTTGTTCCCTATCTCTGTCTTATTTATTTATTTATTATTCTTAAATATTTTTTCTGTATCTTTTTTTTTTCTTTTTCTTTCTTTTTTTTTTCCCTGCGGTCCATATCAATGTATGTGTGTCTTGCCTAATATATATATATATACCCCTTGATTGCTTAAAGAAAAAAGGCCACTTTACAAAGCTTGAGTAATTAAGGAAAGGGGGAAAATAGCCTACAGAAACTGTCTGTCAGTGTTCAAGATCACAGCTGATAACAGTGGTGAAAACTACCACCTGCCATCCCCCAGCATTCTCAAAAATGTATCAGCCCCTTGGGGACTCTGAACAGTTATGAATACAAAGATTAATTAGCTTTTTGAACTCCGAAGTCCAATTTCTAAGATTAGATTTAGGTTTCCCATTAAATCCTTTGGTGAGTGCAGTGCATCTGCTATCTGTGCGCTTAGATGACTTCCCTCACTGTGCTGTTTGTGAGCATTTCTTGCATCAGGTTATTGCCATACACCCCATTTTACAGATGGAGAATGGCAACAAGTTAATTAATTACTAGTATAGAAATGTGGAGAGGCTATAGAGAGCTGGGACAATCAACTTTTTCTTTTTTTTTTCTTCTTTTTTTCTTTTTTTCTTCTTCTTCTTCTTCTTCTTCTTCTTCTTCTTCTTCTTCTTCTTCTTCTTCTTCTTCTTCTTCTTCTTCTTCTTATTTTTAACACCATCATTAGCACAAGATTTTTAAAAGCTCATATTTCTGCTTTAGTGGAGCAAGAGTTTTGATTTCATTTAACTTTTTTTTTTTTTCCACAGCCTTTTACCTTAAAGTATACAAAACACAGATATAACCTCACCTATCCCTACAGTTTCCAACCCATTCCAGTTTGATTATTCCTTCCAACCAAAAACATTTTTCTTGTGCCCACCCAACTTATTCTAATGGTGAGGCAGCAGAATTATCTGTTTCTTAATTTACCTCATTCCGAACTCAAAGATACATTAATTAAGTTTTCCATTGAACCAAGCAACCAGCAAGTGTCCACCTTTTGACTCAATAGCAAGAAGATTTTGTTCACCACCCACATTAGTTAGAAGGATTAATTAGAGGTCAGTCTATTTGGTTTCAAGAGCTTTCCAGAATTAGAAAAGGGAGGCAATATTCCTGTCAAACCTTCATTAAGACAATGCCGTCTGGAAATGAGTTGTAACTGTCAGGTATCTGTCAATCATATATTACAGCAAAATATATTAGGTGCATTTCAGTTAGTTTCCTGTGGTTCAAAATATCCTTTGCACTTTACAGACAAATTAAGTACCCAAAGAAATCCCAGTCCTTGACCAGACAAAAAAAATATAACTAAATTTGAAATTTTGTACATGGTTGGAATATTGGCTTCAGATAGAAAATATATGAATAAACAATATGGTATTTTTCCATGTAAGATTTTTCCTTACAAAATTTAATAGCTAGATTTTTTATTATCTGGAAGACTATGGAACTGAACAAAAATATTAAAGAAAATGGTGCAACCTCAATGGAAGTACCATTTGTTTTTTTTGTTTTTGAAAAACAATAATATTCCATATGAAACCAAACAAACCCTGTAAACTTGGTATCCCCACTTTCATATATTTGTTATTAGATTAATAAAACTATCATGTTAATAAAACTATCTCAAGTTGTATTTAATTTGGATGTCTTCAAGATAGTAACATAATATAAATAATAATACAAAATAGTAACAGCCCCATCCAGGATATCATATAAACTAGTGGCAAGTATATATAATATAATTTTCTCATATATAAAATAATGTTCTCATTCACTAGGTTACTGGATAAAGCAAGAAATCTCTCTCTTTTTCTAATTTACTTATCATAGAATCATAGAATATCCTGAGTTGGAAGGGACCCTTATGGATCATCAAGTCCAACTCTTGACACCGCACAGGTCTACCCAAAAGTTCAGACCATGTGACTAAGTGCACAGTCCAATCTCTTCTTAAATTCAGTCAGGCTCGGTGCAGTGACCACTTCCCTGGGGAGCCCGTTCCAGTGTGCAACCACCCTCTCTGTGAAGAACCCCCTCCTGATGTCAAGCCTAAACTTCCCCTGCCTCAGCTTAACCCCGTTCCCGCGGGTCCTGTCGCTGGTGTTAATGGAGAAAAGGTCTCCTGCCTCTCGACACCCCCTTACGAGGAAGTTCTAGACTGTGATGAGGTCTCCCCTCAGCCTCCTCTTCTCCAGGCTGAACAGGCCCAGTGCCCTCAGCCGTTCCTCGTACGTCTTCCCCTCCAGGCCTTTCACCATCTTCGTAGCCCTCCTCTGGACACTCTCCAGCAGTTTCATGTCCTTTTTATACTGTGGTGCCCAGAACTGCACACAGTACTCGAGGTGAGGCCTCACCAGCGCAGAGTAGAGCGGGACAATCACCTCCCTCAACCTACTAGCGATGCCGTGCTTGATGCACCCCAGGACACGGTTGGCCCTCCTGGCTTCAAATGTACTTTATTATTATTATTATTATTTTCAGAACAGCAATGATTTACATATCAAATTCCATCTAAATTTTGTAAATTATTTCATGCCTAGCCCAACATTTTGTTTAATGAGTATTTTACTGAGGAGCCACACCAAAAAACTTTTACTAAGTTCTAGGAAGAACATAACATTTTAATGTTGGACTATGATGCTGTTGTTCCAGGCAATGTGCGGAACACTAATAAGGCCTTCTGACACTAAATAACAGTGAAATAAAAGTTCTAGATTTGTTTTTAAATAATCCTTTACCACATTAAAAAAAATGTGGAAAAAGTCAAAAACTTAATTTTAGAAATGTCTGTAAGGATAATATTGTGCAAATGCAATGCAAATCCAATACCTTCCGCCCTTGCACAGATTTATTTATTTATTTTATCCACCTAAATTATATTTGGGCTATTTATTTTTACATTCAGAACATTAAAATGATCCACAACGTTAAAGGGGAAAAACAAACAAACAACATCAAACCATCTCCAAGGCTGTAAGGTTACATTACATGCCATACTATTTTATAGTCATGTCATACTATGTCATACTATGACATAGCCATACCTGTCAAACTACCATACTATGATGAAACATATAAAGTCCTAAGGTGTTCTAAGGCACCTCCAGAGTTCAGTATATTTTCCACAGTATTTGTGTGCAAGTCAGACTCATGTAGATTCATTTAGCTTCGTTAGCTTCAAGTTGTAGCTTTTGAGATAAACTGATTGCATTTATTCATTTTGTATTCATGAGCCTTGTGCAGATCTTGTATTCAGTTGCCAAACTCAGTAACCCATTTCAAAAGTTACACCTCTACTTCCAGGGTTTCTTACTCAGCTTGTGAACCATTGTGATATCCATCACAGCAACCTTTTTTGCAGTATGCAATGACTGTGGGAGAGTCATATGTTGAATTTTCTACCAACCATCTTGTTTTCAAATCTCTGGAATAGGACCATTCACCTTACTTATTTTATATCAGCTGAAAGGTGTATTTTTGAAATATTTGGAGGAAAAAGTAACAGTGATTTCAATATAAAATTCATATAATATATATTAATTCCACAAGTTTTTCCATTCAAGGAGTAGAGAGGAAAATCCCACTTATCTGAAAGTCACTGGGAGCATCACATTACTTGTCCTTTGTATTATTATTATTATTAGTATTATTATTATTATTATTATTATTATTATTTCCTTAAGAGTATGTATTGTTAAGCAGATGCATACTTGATTTTTTATTTTATTTTATTTTATTTTATTTTATTTTATTTTATTTTATTTTATTTTATTTTTTTATTTTATTTTTTTTTATTTTCAGTAATAACAAATGATCTTATTGTGTGAGGATCAACCTGAATACAGAGAGTGTTTGGCTGGCATTCAACCACAATGCTCAGTTTTGCAAGGGAAATGCTGCATGCAATTCATCAGCATTCCTTTCTGCTTTCCAGAATCTGTTTGATTCCTGTTTCTGTCTGTGGTTTATTTAGTTTTTAAATTTGTTTTCCACAGACACTGTGTTTAGATGCATATGGATTTCACTTGAGTGCCACTGAGCTATGGTTGTCATAATGCACAGAAAACAAAATTAAAATGCACCCATTATTCCAGCATTTTTTTCTGTCTCAGTGGAATTTGTATTTCCACAAACTTAATGTTTGAAACAACTGAAAATGTGTCTGATGGATGACTTGGAGCTGAGGAAGGGAATTGTAAAACACATAGTTAAAATACCAAAGTGGTTCATCTACTTATGTGCATTCTGCATATCTGGTTGGCACTCCTTCCAATAGGAAGTTCTTTTGGACCCACAGTTCTGGGTCAAAGCTGACTTTTGCAGGGCCAGTGTGTATAAACAGCCCTGAAGTCAAGGAAGGACTGAGCACTCCCAGCTCAGCCTGACCTTGCTGAAGCTGACAAACGTTGCTCAAGGGAAGTCACATCTTTTCTCGGAGGTTTAGTTTTCTTTTTATCTGAGTAACAGGAAAGATAATACTTAAGCTACCAAGCTATTTTAAGGATATATTAATGATTATTCATGGTGGCAAAGATATAAAAGATATAAAACACAATACAATACAATTGCCTGAGACTTCATAGTTATTTTAGCATCCTATTTATTTTAAGAACATAGTGAAAAAAATGTAGACCATATAAAGCATAGACATGTGCACAGCATAGATCTGTGCAAAGGAGAGATGATACCAGATATCTTGGCTTAATGATACTGTGAAATTTGAAATTTGTATAACTAGTGTGTCCTGTCCCTGCTAACCAAGTCATCACAGACTTTTTTACTTTTTTTTTTTTTTTTTTTTTATGTCTGTCATTTCAGACTTTCTTAACATTTGTTCTTCATCCTATTGGCAAGTATATTTCTGAAATTGGGAATGTAGGGGTAGAGTTTATCCTTCAGGTTCAAATCACTTTAGGTTAGGAAAGAAAACATAAAGTGCAATAAGCTGCCAGATGAGATGAGTGACATGGAGAAGTTCCTTCTAAACTAAATGCCTTTTCAATTGTTTTGGTAAATGGAGGAGAAGGTAGTTAAGAAAGAGAAAAATCAATGCAGGATTACAGATCATCCCAGAATGTATTTCCTAGTTACACTATGGATAGTTTCATTATCTAGTAAATACACTGTGCATACTTTAAAAGTACTTTTCAGGAGTTATGAGTATTCCCTATGTTATTTTTTATATATTAATACATGAATAAATAGAGCATTTTTTGAAACTATACATTAAAATATGCCTTAGTACATATTTTTTATTAAAGAACTGTAGACTTGAATCTTCTTATTTCATTGCATAGTAGCTTTTATCTATCAATTCTCTCCTACCTAGACAGAGATTTTTCAGCTGTGTGTCAGTAAACTTTTCTCCCAATTTGTATTCACAATGACTACTACACTTGTAATGGTTTGTTAGCTTATAATGCAGTATGGCTGAGCTTTAAAAATACTGGCACTGCCCTGAAAGAATTCTGATAATTATGCAAAAGTACTGAAATAAAATAATAGTTCAGAGAAACATTTATGTTATTAATAATTCAACATATGCATCCTTAGGGGAGAGAGTGGTTGGCTTTTAACATGGCACTTCTAAATCCTGGCAGACACAATGAACACACAAATTGCACAAGTATTCCTCAGCTCTCTAGGCTTTAAACCTGGTTACAATAGCAATGTGTGACTGACAGTTTTCATACAGCATGAATTAGGAACAGCTTCTGAAACTCGAGACTAATTCAATATTATTGAGCAGTTACATTACTTTAGCATGAACATTGCTTTAATAGCAGAAGCTTTAAAAACAAGCAACACCTAAAACTCAGGGCTCTTTTCCTTTGAAAGAATCAGAGTTCTGGCTAGGAAAATACAAACTTGCCCTGACAGCAAAAGCACCAGAAAATCTCAGTCCATTTCTAAGGTGGAAATAGTATTAGAGGTACACCTATACCATTGCAAGACTCCTATCTTTCTCTTTGCTACCCTTAATAATTCAAATGTATCTAGGGTGCATATCTCAGAGGAGATGTCTGAAAGAAATGTGATGCAGTGGAAATGCTAACTATTGCCCTTGTTCACCTTTCATTTATGAGGCCAAAATAACATTCAAGGACTGTTCTTGACTGTGTCATTCACACAAAGTAAGATCTGGAGAAGATGCTCATCCAGCTCATCCAGTTCGGATGCCTCCCCATTAATTTTGTCCATCTCAGTCCTGGTGTTGTGTTTCCTGGTGCCATACCATCTTTCTTCAGAGCACTGTTTAGTCAATATTCATGCTGGTCACACATCCCTCAGTTCCCCCATGTGTAGTGTTGCGGCATTGACCTGGATCACAGTGAGGGCAATAAGCTGACCTCTGAAGTGAGCTGTAATAATTGATTTGACTGGGATGCAGAAAGCTAGTCATCTTCTAACCTTGTCATGTAAGCTCATGCTGACGTCTTTTTAATGTTGTATGTCACTATTAATTTATTCATCAGCAGGAATATGTTACTGGTCTGTCACAGCAATCACATCGGGCAAGGTTTCTTTCATTAACCTTTTTTAAAGGCATTCTTTTTTCTACAAAATTTCTCTACATCACAGATGAACTTCTAATCATATGTTTGAGCCTTGGCAGGGGATGTGACCTTGACAGTCTTTGCTCTCTCACTTTCAATTTATTTATTTCATTTTTATAAAAATTGTTTTTTATTTTTATTTTTATTATTGAGATGATTTGCTTCATTAATATTGTGGATGAAAATTTCTTCTTAACTTTACTCTTCATTTTTTGTAGATGCTGGCTTACTGTAAGGCAAAGAACAGTGGCCAACAAAACAGCATGTGTAACATGTAATTAATGCTTTCATATTATAAAAGTCAAAACAAAAGGCTATGGAAAATATGAAGTTCAAATAAAGCATCTTACCATGTCAGTTCAGGCAGTAAGCAATGACAGTCAAAATTGAAAGTGTCACTGAATTGAAATGTTCAAATAAAATGTTTTGATTTAGGCAAAGATGTGTAGTCTTTCTAACTGAAAACTGTGCTTCTGAAAAAAAAAAAATTAAAACAATCTGACACTTTTTACTGAGTCTGTTAAATAGTTCTCTAACAAAAATAATAAATAAATAAATAAATAAATAAATAAGCATCTGAGGAATTAAAATTGCCCTTATTGAACATGAAAAACTGATTTCCATGTACTAAGATTACATTCTTCTATCCTTTTTATTATAAAGCATAGCCTATGAAAAAAAAATAAAAATAAAAAATAATAAAAAATAAAAAAAAAGGATTTACAGGATAAATTACTACTCCATGTAGAAAAGGATGACACAGGATGGTCCTGTGAGAGTCATAAATGTAGCGAAAGTAAGAAAATTAAAAGCTTCAGATATACTTAATAAAAATGCAGGCTAACATGCTGTTACGAGGGCAGATACCAATGGAATAGATTTAATGATATGACATTCTGTTTTAAAAGGTAAATAAGAAAAGAATACACCAATTACTTGTAGTCAAACTATAAATAAACCACTTTCATATGTTTCCATTGCCATGATTTTCAAGCTTAATTGTTTTATTCTGAAATGCTTTGCCTTGACAAAAGACCACAGTGACTGAAGGATTTTTATTAAATGTATATAAAACATTAGCATACCAAATTAGCATAGGGCTTGGCTGCATAAACACTTTATGTAGTTAGTGGATTTTCAGTATTCTGCTTCAGAGACATCTGAGACTACAAGGATATTTTTTTTTTATTATTTTTTTTTTGTCTCTGTGTGTGGAGATGCCTTTGTTAAAGAGGTTTTAGTCAGTCTGGGATACGTAAAAGTTTCAGGGAAGAGTCATTTGACAGCAGAGCAAAGGACACATACCATCTAATATTTTTTAGCGTATGCAATGAGACAGATAAATTAATTTAGATGTAGTCAGAAGAGAACTGGAGCATTTTCTCATATTTTCAATTCAAATTTTACAGATTTTGGAAAAAAAAAAGGAAGAAAGAAAAAGAAAAAGAAAAAAAAAAAAAGTAGCCAAAGTAGCCATCCTCAGTCCCATACTCTTTTGGTTTTGATCAAAAAAATATATTCTAAAATAGCAAAGCAGTATTAGTCTGGATATGTTTGCTAGAGGTATGGGGGGCAATAACTGTGTTTGAGCTCTGAAGAGTAGCATCACTGGAAAGCCTTACATTGCACAGCTGAGCATGTAGCAGATAGATGGTCCATCCAAGTTCCCTACCTCAGAGTGCAGCTTAATTCCAGAAGTAGTAATGTCACAGTCTTGCACTTACTACTAGGATTCAGACACATGCAGGCGTGACAATAGTGCTTCCAGTGTTGGTTTGGATTGCCTTGAAGGACCTTGCTATACATTATACAGTATCTCCGATCCCAGATTTATCATACACAGATTTATCATACACTTCTGTAAAACAATACAGGATCTCTTCAAATAAAGTAGAAACAATCATTGACATTAATACATCTCTCATATGAACTATTTGTTCTGTTTTCTCAGAAATACTTTATAGTACCTCCTGAGGTCTTTGGATGAGAAAGTTTTGGTAAAGTACTCCTATAGGAGTTGGACTCCTATCAAACCTACTCGTTATGTAAACTTTCAGTGTGATAAAGAGGAACACTTACACCCACCAGAGTCCTTCAGCAGTTTAAATAATTGTTTCACCTGTGCTGTATTCTAGTGTGTTAATTCCCATTGCTATAATAAAAACATTTTCCTATGAGAAATCACTATACCAAAGAACTAATGGTGTTTGACTGGTTTCTAATGTTATCTTTCTCTGGGAGTTTGATAAAAATAAGAGATTCAGAACACTAACAGGATTCCTCATTCCAGAGATAATCTTTTAATAAGTATTAATATTAATAAATCATTTCAGTTTTAGAAATAAAGTAGACTGTCCATTTTCAGTGTGCATGAAGCAAGCCTGAAAAACACAGAAGTGACAGAACAAGCAGACTTCTCATTATTATATATATTTTTTAATTTTAACCTTCACTAAACCTGACAGGAATTTCATACTTAGTCTGTTGCAAGCTGTTCAAAATTGCAAATACAAATTCTGAGCTTTCCAAAGCAATAACATTCGAATCCAGGGATTAGTCTTGCTGTTATTGGGGTGTAGGTTTAAATTAAAATAAAATAAAATTAAATTAAAAAAGTAAATTAAAATAAATTAAAAAAAATAATTAAATTACAAAAAATAATTAATTAATTTAAAAAATAGGAAAAACAAACAAACTCTCCTCCTTTTCACAATGGTTTAACTACCCTGCAAAATATAATATCATAAGCTGCTTTCTGTAAGGAAATAAAATTTCTACTGGAGGATATGAAGGATATCTTTTTATTCTTACTTGGTGTCGTCAGTGCCTTAGTGCACAGTACAGGGTAAAAGCAGTCTCTTAAGACAGGAATTATGGTGTTCACCATTGACCAGCGTTTTAGACTCCTGGATTCCAGAACAGAGTCTGATTACAGGGTAATACATTCCACAAGGATATGGTTTATGGCCAAATGTAAGCCAGATGTTAGCTGTGAACTGCCTATGAACTTTACTGCACCTATGTGCCTTTTTCTTTTAATGGCATCAGATGTACAATGTTCTGCTACGGTGATGCGTGACTTCCAGACCAGGCTGGCTCACAACTGCACTCTTCAGAGAAAGCATTAAGCCTGTGGCTGTCTGCCACATTGAGATCAGCCAAACCCCACCAAACAATAATTCTCAAAATGAACTGGACAGAAATTTAAAGACTGGGATATTTGGGTAAAATAAATAAATAAATAAATAAATATAGCAAGGTCTTTCTCATACTATATACATTTGTACTCACTCTTAATGAAGTGTCAAGGATAAATGTAGGGTAATGTGTACAGCATTTTCAAAATTACAGACCTACAGTCTAACATATTAATGGGAATGCCTTGATTGTGTGTTTTAGGGTTAATTATCGTCAGGTCTGAGAACAGAGATAACATCTTCCAATCAATCACAGCTTTCCTGGATATAAACAAAATAGGAAAGAGCTGTCTTGAAAACACAGAGGACTGGGGTAGCTTAAATGAAGACAGTATATACTTTTTCTGTGCTAATAATAATAATAATAATAATAATAATAATAATAATAATAATAATAATATTAATAGGCAAATGAATTTAAAAAAATAAATAAAATCATATGCAAATGCAATGCAAGTATCTTTATTTAGTAAGGTAACAAATAACCAAAAATGTTTTCTTTTTATTAAATATGCTGTAAGTTACTGTGTTTTTACATTTTAAAAATAATTCTCTGAGGTGTTATGCAATTAGATTCAAGAAATGGAAGGAAATAACATTACCCTTGTTTATTGAAATCATTATACCAAAACCTTGCATTTTGTATGTTTATCTACAGATGTGGAGAGTGAAATTATGCTAAGTGTTCCTTTCCACAGGTGTCTGGGTAGTTGGAATCCAAGAAACCTATATGCATGTCTTTGAGGAATGATAATACCAATAGAAATTTCAATAGTAAATACATCTACACTCTAAACCAGAGCAAAACAGATCTCCAGTCAAGGTTATCCTCCTGGCACTCTACTATGTAAGCGGCCTCCTGCACATACTGATTTAGGCCTGTTGCATCTGAGCCAAGTATAGAGGTTTCAAGGGCCCTGAGTGGGGCCTTCATTACCCTGACCAGCCCCACACATGAACCTCACCCAGGCACCTTCTGTCCACAGCTAAGATGTTCTCTTTAAGCTCAGCCATGGAACCTGAGCTATGTTTATAAAATCCTAGAATCATTAAGGTTGGAAAAGACCTCCCAAACCACCTAGTCCAACCATCCCCCTACCACCAATATCACCCACTAAACCATGTGCCTAAGTACATCCATTTCCTTAAATGCCCCCAGGGACAGTGACTCCATCACTTCCCTGGACAACCCATTCCAATGCCTAACTGATGTTCCAGGCTTGTCTTCAGCCCTGGCCTTTGGTAGTCCTGAATTATTGACTTGATTTCAGAAGCTGTTTTCCACCTCTTTATTTCTGTGATGATAGTTGTACTGGATTCTTTTCTGGTGTTTGTTTGATATCTTTGCCTTTTTAAACAATAAGTCAAAAATATTTGTTAGTTTTCTGTCATTTTTATTTCAGGGAAAAATCTGTTGCAGTATTTTTTTGAAATACAGCACATTCCTGGATGAAACTTTACTGTCTCTCAAAGTCCTACTCAATTAAAGTTTAACCGATTTAGGTTACTTTTGTTTTTATCGTTTTGCCTCTGTATGAGCAAAGTCTTCATGACACATAATTATTTATTAGGAAATAATTAAAGAATCAACATGTAGGGCTTGCTTCTCACAGCCCTATATTGCTGAGATATGGAACAGTGAACAAAGAAAAACAAAAAATATTTTATATTAAAGATAGAAATGTGCCTGAAAATAGGCCTAAAAGAATGTCCCCCCGTATATACATGATTTTTAGGAAGATATAATAAATATCTGTGCGGGGCATTTGATCTCAAATGGAACATGGTGAGTTCCAGATATTTCTCCTTCCAGATATTTCTGATTGTCAATGAAGTTTCCTATCTCTTTCTTAATGAGGGGTAAGTGACAGAAAGTTAACCTCTTCTTATGAGGAAAAAAGAATTATGAGGTAGCCCTGTGAATTTTTCCACTTCTGTCCAATAACTTTAGACTCTGTCAGTCAATTTCAGCTAAAATTAATAGTTCCTTCAGGAAGGAGGAGGATGCAGGGAGCATTAGATGCATCAGAGTGATTAGGTTTTCTAAAGTTCTTCCACTATTTGTTTTGCTTTGTAATTTAAGGGGTTGAATTAGGCTTGGACCTGTATTGTGGCTGACAAGTATATACATATACCATAAAATAATATAGAATATAAGTCACTGTTCTTTCAGGAGATGGTAAGAAGCATCACCCAAGAAAAGCTCACCCGTTTGACCGCTGAGTTCTTCTCAGCATTGCAGTTCATGATTATGGAGCTGCATTTTTAATCCCTATTATTTATTAAATTGTCTGATCATTTTTTAAAAATTGTAATTATATTGTTTGCCTCTACAACATACTATAGCAACAGAATCCAACTACTCGTAGTATTTTAAAAATCTGTATTTTTTTCTGTTTTATACCAGTCTCCACTAGTTTCAGTGAGCAATGGTACCTTCAGTGCTACAGTTCATCTGCACTGTAGTTCACCTGCCGTCTTGTCCTGCTCTAGATATTCATGCCCTGTAACTGGTGCAGATCTGTATCTCTTCCTTCTCAAACACATCCAAAAGGGCATATCATCCCCAAGGAAATTGCTTCCCTTTTCATTTTGCTACCATGATGAAGTACAAAATCACCTCATGCCCAGTCACATACACAAGGGAATATGGAAAAAGAGAATCAGGTCTTTAAGAGAAGAGACAAATGAGACATGACTGGAGTTTGTGGCAGTATAAGTTAAGTGATTTTTTCAAAATTAAACCTCAAGAGATGGCAATCCAAGTGTCCTCATTTCCTATCTCATTGTTTTACCTCATAGGCCAATGTCACTTTGGCTGCACAGTTTTCTTCTACATCACACTATCCTGAATTCTCTTGCACAAAAAGTTTCTTAGAAAAAAAATTAGCTTTTGTTTCTTTTGTTTGTTTGTTTATTTTTTTTATTAGGCAAGAATATCAGACTTATTTATTTATTTTATTTGTCCTTAAATCTCTTATTTTCTTGACTAGGAGATTTTTAGCAGCATATAGATCAGTTCAGATCAACTACACAGAGGGAGGATCCTCTTGAATTAGATCTCATAAAACACTCTCTACACAGAGACATACCATCAGGTATAAATTAACATTTTATTGCACCATTGCTCTAAACTATACTGGAATATTTTGGCTGAAGCTGAGTAACACTAAAAAAAGACACCTTTTCTACCTGTATAACAACTTTCATATTTTTGTTAAATAAACAAATAAATTAAAATATTTTAGAAATGAAAGAAAACTTTTTTTTTTTTAATTTTTATTTATAGATCAAATGTAGAATCTTTTAAGGAGTGAATTATCTGCCTTCTGGATAAAACAAACAAACAAAATTTAAATTAAATACTGTAAGTAATTTTTTCCTATACTTTGTAAACAATTTTATATTATATATATATATATAATTGTTATATATATATATATATATATATAACAATTATATATTTAGTCGAGTGCCATTTCCTGATATTGATTTACTTTTTCTACTTCCTATATTCCAAGCAAGAAAATATCATTTTGATGTACTGGTGAATAAGACACTGCATGACAATTCAAGAGATCCAGGAGGGATCTTATGTAAGCCCAACCACTGCTTAATTCTGAATTTCCTTTTTTTTTTTTTTTTCTGAGAGTACCTGATCTTAATCAAGATTTGAAGATTGATTAACAACCTATGCTAGAAGCTATGCTGACTTGCAGCAGCAGAATCAAACATTGAACTTCATTACAAGGAAGTAGCACTATCTTTTTGAAGTGTGTGATTTGGAGATTCTCCTCAGCTGCTGACTCTGATCTTCTCCCCAGCTTCTAGTCGTCTGGCATCAGGGGGTAGAGAGCTACAGGAGTGTAGCTCCACCTAAAGTCCCTTTCCCTTCTTTCCCTTCTTTCCCTCTTTTATAGGGTACCCCTATCTGAGTTTATTTTTCTTACTCTTGAATAATTTACTTTCTAACACTTGTCTGTGTACTACTCCTAAACACTTAAAAGTTGCAGCTTTTGCTCCTTATTGTTCACATTAAGACAATTTAATTAGCTGACCTTTCTACTTTCCTCTAAGAAAACAACATTAAGTGTTCTAATTATTTAGGTATTTCTAACATTTTTGCAACCACTTATTGATTCCAATTAGTCTTTCTTTCTGTCTAGTTTTAATTTCTATTAGATTTATCTGTAGCTTTAAGTTGTTTTGTTTATACACTTATCCACAAAAGATTTCTGATTTTATTGTTGTTTCCTCCTGCGCTCTGAGTCACCTTCTTCTGAGCAAGTTACCTGTAGAAAACTCTCTTCCTGACTTCAATGAGTGGGGTGTTGTAACCGCACTTTGGGCAGAACTTAGGTGAATTCTTCCAGAAAATCTCATCTCCATTAACTGCATGAAACCAAAATTCATTTTCTTTCCACATTTTTTTTTCTTGATCTCCATTCTTCTGCTGCTTATTAATCTGCTTTGCACATTCTTCAGGCTTTATGAAATTGGGGGCTTTGTGTTAAGAATTATGGGAATACAATGCAAACTATATTATTGGACAAACACCTGTGATGTGAAAGGACATAAAATGGGCACATTTAATGCTGATCATGATTAAGGTGGGTTGCTGCTCTCTAAGGTACTCAGTTATTTACAACAATGCTTTGAGCTGTTCACAATATCATTGAATATTGAATATATTAATTGATGAGAATATCAAGGTATTTCAACTCCAAGCCTAATATATTTAAATCACTATGTAACTTCTCCCTTCCCCCTGCCCCGTACAAAGTGACATTAAATAATTCAGGTGATCTATAACATTATAACATAAGGCAAACAGAACCTCACCTAAAACATGAAACTTATCCCTAGAATTTCCTGTGTGATATTCAAATAACTTCTAAAAATTTTGTTATTTAAAATTTAATAAATAGAATTATTATTTTTTCCCCAAAAAATGACATTTCTATATCTTCCATTAAGCAAAAAGCTTGACAGAATGTCAGGAATGATTGCCATTTTAATGAGCACAAATGGAAAACTTTGCTTTGCATTTGGAATCCTTTTCTCCACTGAGCAAAGTCAAACAAAATTTATGCTTAAAAAAAAAATAAATCAGTTTAAATACTGAACACATACAAATGTGTTCAAAATGTGTGCCAAATCAAGATTTTATTGTTATTATTATTATTATTATTATTATTATTATTTAATTTGTAAGTTGTGGAGAAAGTATTTGTCTTTAGACAAGAATCCCTTAAAAGATAAAAAGGTTTGTTTGCTAAGAGACTGCTTCCTTAACATTCTACAATCAAGTACACCAAGCCCAACAGGAGATAAGCCAACATTCACCAGTTATAATGAAATTTACCTTGCTTAATAGGACTGGAAGAGATTCCCAGGACACCAGACACCCTATCAGGGAGTTTAGGGTAAATGACAGTGACACAACAGTAACATCTGAAGGACATCTGCTTCTGACAAGGATGCTCATCTTCCTGCAGTGATTGCACTTGTTCATGCTTGAGAGAGTAAAGTGGAAGCTGAATGACTTCTGGTTTAGATTTTAATTGCAAGAAGGTGAGGGTTGGATGGCAGAAGATAAAATTGTATTTTAGCATCGAGGTTATCCTGGAGTAACTTTCAAGAAGTACTCACTAGATTCCTCAGGGGGACAGAGAGTGAAAGAATAGATTGAAGGAAAGTAAATCACATAAGCATCTTTAAGATGGTAACAGTTTTCTGATACAGTGTATGGAATTATTACTGGTGTTAATATTTTGTTGACTCGTCTGTGACATTATCCACAATACAAATAATTAATAGGATTACATTCTTCCAGTAAAAGATATGAATGGTGTATCAGAGTTTGAGGAGAGAAGGAACACATCTGTAGGGACGGAAAAGTTGCCTTTCTTGTTAAAATGCTTGTACACTAATGTAATGGGGTAGGTGGTAGTACTCTGCAGGAATTTTCATGTGAGATATATGTGGTTTTATGTTGTCCTGTTGTACAGTAATATAGGAAGAAACTAAGAATTTAATGTATCTTGGTGTTGATTTTGGATACTATAACTACTATGAGAAGAAACATAAATATTCATTGTTATGGAAATTGAGCATGAGTCCACATCCTGGTTATGTTTTGCTTGTATTTAAGACACACAAATAAAACCATAAGAACAATTCTAAAACAATAAATACACCCAACTCTCTTCTGGTAGCAATGCTCCCCTTTTGAAAAGGGGAGGACAGCAGGCTCCCTGTATATAGAAATGTATGTTTTGCATTTTATTTCCTTGATGTTGTAGAAATTGATCTTTGGAGAACAGCAAACTCTCTTGACAATCATATAAGAAAAACATTTTTTCCCTTCCCCTTTGAAATGTTGTTTTAAATTAGGAACAACAGTACTGATGCCTGTGAAGGCATTCTCCTTGCAGATATGTGCATATTCTGCATTGTGACTGAGGCAAGATGGGCTAAGCCTTCTTTTTGCCCAAACTGACACATTTGACCATGTTTATTTTGATAATTTACTTCTCCTCCTCATCTTCTGAGGTGTCCTTAACTACATATGATTTTCCATATGCTTACTTGTGAGAGAAGAATTTCTGCACTGCCTATAGGATGCTGAGGCATAGAAATGCTGCAGATTTGCCCAATAACACATCACAAAGTAATATGAAGAATAGGAAAATAATTTAACCACTTTGACTTTCCAAGCTCTTTGTAAATACCATTAGCATATTTCCGAGCTGTTTCAAAAATAATACAGGTTTTAACTTGTGACATTCATTTTTAGTTTTAATTTTATCCTCACTAGCTAAGATCATTATAACCTTGCTCAACCCTATATGATAGAGAATTTAATATTTTATTTTTAATATTTGCCTGCAGAAGAAAGTTTCCCATTCTTGCAGGAAGTTTTTAGGTAGTATGAATCATTCAGTTGCTTTTTAGAATACACTCAATTTCTAAACATCATATTATCTTTGCTTAATTCTATATAAAATCTCCAGCCCAGGTTAAGACAAAAGGAGGGAAAAAAAAAAATAATAAAAAAAAATCTGGCCAAAACAACTGATAAAACTACAGATAAACAATAATGATTTTTGTCTCTCCTACTTTAACTTATCTTCATACAACACCCTTGCTGTTTAAAACAAACAAACAAAAAAACCAACAACAATAATAATAATAATAATAATAATAAAAAAAAAAAAAACAACATACAAACAACAAACAAACAAAAACCTATAATAACAGAATTCACTGTAAGGGTGAGCTTTTTAACAAACAAATCCTGTCCATATGGTTGTCAGAGAAATTATCTTAAACATGGAGACAAGAAAGAACTCCTTGTCAAGCAAGACAATTACACTAAAACATCTGAATCAGTCAACTGCATAATGAATGTAAAGGAAAGCAGCTTAACATTCTGTTAGACAAATGTCTTATTGACCACAACCACAGCTGCTGTTGCTATTGTTGGCTAGCAGGAAGGCTGGAGTCACTGAAGATTTCCCTGGTGTTTGAAGCATCCTGAATCTCTGATTCTCCCAACCCTTATATTTATTGAAAAACTGTATCCTTGCTTGTGCAGGGTAAAGGGATGTTATAGGAGAATACTCACCTGGCATAACTACAGCTTGAAACACCTGCAGCTAATAAAGCAGATGTCCCTATACTCACCATACTCACTCCCCATACTTTGAATTGTTTTAATTGTTTTTGGACCATAGCTGTTGGTTGCAACTTACTCCTGAGGTTCATTTTACAGGGTGCTTTCTGCATTACTAGGCAATTCTGAAAACAGATCAGAGGACTGAGGTACAATTCAATAAGTAAATTGAATATTCTGCCCTATCTATCAGTCTTGGTTCACTTCAATTAAAATAAATAAATAAATAAATACAATTTTAGTAACTGTATTATAAGCATTAGCACTTCGGAGACAATTCCTAAGCAAAGCAAAGGGAAACAAGAAAAAACATTCTCTTGTATGAAACAAGAGAATGAGAATCTGGAAGGAAATAGCAGATATGTTTGTGTTCATTACATACCATTTCAGCTGAAAATCCCCTTTTAAAGCATAGAGACTCCTCCTTCAGAGAATAAGCTGCACTTCAAATGCACTAGGATTTCACAAATATTTCACTATTTGCCAGCTTTTTGGTGCCAGAGTTATTTCTGCAGGTTGGTATTGTTTCATAACACATGTGCAACTGAGCACATATTGTTGTAAATGATGATCATGATTAATGCAGTAAGTCTTTATTTTTAGTGCTTGGAGTAGTACCACAGTAGTAATTTTGCTAAAAGTGATGAGCATATGACTGTTAGGCCTCTCTTATGTAGAGTATTAGATTGAACGCGGAAGGGCATGTACTTATGGCATCTCTCATGACCATTAGTGTATACATGAGGTCAAGAAAACATTTGAATACTCTGCCATCCAAGACTGCCAGAATGTGACTTCCAGACAGGGGAATCAGAGAGGTGCTTCTCAAGCTGCTGACTATGATTTTTCCATTAATTGTATAGGGACATTAGGTAGTATGAATGCTCAGTTTATCACTGCTATGTAAAATGCAGATACTATGGTACATGCACATACCACCACTAAGTCATGCTATCAGTTTGTATGAAATTCTATTATGTTCATTTTCACTAACAAAGGGTGGACCACTTCACTGGGAGGAGAAAGGGAGCTATGCATCACTGTTTAACAAAGGCAAGAGGCTCAAAAACAGTCTATGATGTTGATTAGTATGGGCCATAATTTGTTGTACTGTCAAAGAGTCAGCATGCCAGTTGTGGGAAATGATGAGCAATCTTAAAAATGATTGTAAATTGCATCTCACTGATTGGCAAAGTAATCAGCCGAAGCTGAAGGAATCAACACTGGGCATGCAGAGCACCTTCTACCATCAGGTTGTGCAGCCACAGCAAGTTCAACAAAATGGCAGATTGGTGTGCAAAAGAGCACAGACTTGACAGTAAGCCCCATGCAAACACTTCACTTAAGTATCATCGGGCATTTTGTTTCCTCTGTTACTTGTTCTTGGCTAGTATCCAGCCACTCAGAGCCTCTTCAAATGCCTGCTTGTGCACTTTATACAGCAATTTTGTTTTATTGGACATTCATTACAGTGCCCAGTTTCTGTGTAAAATTGCCATGTACTTATTAGGAGAGATGTTGGCACAAGAACTATGCTTTTTTTCTTTTTTTTTTTTTTCCTCAAGAGGTTTCTCTGCTCTTTCACTTGCCTGTTGAGTGACCACTAATGTGGATGAAAAGTATGGATTTCTGGGAAACAGCTAGGAAACAGTTCTCTGCCAGAGTAATGATTCTATTAAGTTTATTTTGATTAGTTTTACATAGTTGGTTAAACATGAGTAGACTCAGCAAAATATATATATATATATATATATATATTGGTAAGATAAGTTCTGTGGGTGTAGTATATATGGATAAAATATGTAATCTCTACATTATATACAACATTTATGGCACATGCTTACACTTTTTGTGAAGGGCCTTCCTAGACAATGTGATTCTTTTATAATAGGAAATGAGTTAAAATTAAGTGAAGCTTGGTATGTAGAGATCTTGAAATGTTAATTTTACCAACTAGCATCTTTCCCAGACTGAAAAATAAGGGAAGTGATTAATCCCTTAGAAACAGACCACTGGAACCACTTCATGAATCTCAGACTTTTTTTTTTTTTTTTTTTAATGTGAATGTGCAGAATTTGTTTAGTGCTGCTGCAATTATTTATGTGGGAAGATGCAGACAATACGTGCAAGAAGACAGAAAGCTTTGGCTTGAGCTATTCAGGCCATGGTGCAGAATGGCACAGTTACATGCACTGCTCAGGACTAGATCCTTGTGGAGCACCAAGTATGTATTCACACTACAGAACCTGTCCTGGTCCTCCTCCAAGTCTCACTAAGTGCTCTTGAAAAGTATATCTTCATTTTTTTTTTGATTCAAAGTGCAAAAAGGTTGTCTCTGCCAGAAGTGCCAGATCTGGCAAGAGACAAGGGTATGTATTGCATGTTTTAGAGTGTGCCAACAGCTGAATGGGATTGTTGAGGAGGAAAAAACCCACTGTGGATCATGTTTTAGGGGTGTGGGAAGGAAAGATAACTATCTGAAACACTTCTCTATATTTTATTCTTAGAGGGAAATAGTGGTTTTCTCCAAAGCAAAGCCTGAGAGCTAACCAATACACAAACTGGTGGCCAGGGCTTGAGTGGTGGCCAGGCTTTACCTTCATTAACACAGCAAGAGCAGAGAAGCACTTTGAAGAAATTAATGCCAAAATTATGGACTTCAGACATGTCAGGTGTTTTATCTTAAATTAGCTCAAGTCTACTCTGTGGAAAAAATACCTCCACTATGCATGTACCTTGAAACTGTCCATAATAAAAGTATGCCTTCAAATGTCTTCTCTCTGAGCTGTAAACCTTTCAACAGACCATCTTCAGAAGTGCCATTCTGAGCTATCATCTGTCTCATGAAGATGATGGTAGGACCATCAGCTCTGAGCAAAAATCTGCCCTGACCTAGTACCTAGATTTTGACTGAAACACATAATTCAGAGAGATATCCTGTTCTGATATTCAATAGCCCCCAGTCCCATGCTACAAAGTATCTTCATAGCCAAGCATTTTTTCTTTATGGAGAAGCAGCCCTTCACCTATCTATGAAGCACTTGGCTGCCACTCTCTTTCCTTGCCTGTGTAAGGGTGAAACGCAATTAATTGTTCAGTGATGGACTGCACACTGGGACTGTCATGATCAGCTTCTTCTTTCTCCAGTTGCCCTTCAATTTGTCCCAGAGGACACTCCTGATGCAAGGGCACTTGGTTTCAGAGAACAGCCAACACCTGAAAGCAAACAACACATGAAGATAAACAACCATACACCTGCAAAATGAATTTATTTGGTAGAATGTTACTCCCTGAGAGAGCAGTCATGGCTTGTAACTTTTAGGGAGATGAACATGGAGAGATGAAACAGCATCTAGAACTTTGGGCAGAGAAAAATAAGAAAGGTGGGAGGTGATAGGCTTAATTTTCAGGGCTCCTTAATATAAAAAGGATGCTAAGATACTTGAATACATCCAAAAGAGGTCAACAAAGCTGGTAAAAGGGCTGGAAGATATGTCCTATGAAGAAAATCATAGAATCATAGAATATCCCAAGTTGGAAGGGACCCGCAAGGCTCATCAGTTCCTGGGTCCACACAGGACCACCCAGAAATCAGACAATATGTCTGAGAGTGTTGTCCAAATGCTTCTTGAACCCCATCAAGCTCGGTGTTGTGACCACTTCCCTGGTGAACCTGTCCCAGCACCTGACCTCCTACTTGGCAAAGAACCTTTCCCTGATATCCAGACTGAATCTCCCCTGTCACAGTTTCATGCCATTAAGAGGCATGAGGAGAGAAACTGAGGACACTTGGCTTGTCCAGTCTGGAGAAGACGAGGCTGAGAGGTGACTTCATTACTCTCTTCAGCTTCCTGAGGAGGAGAAGTAGAGGGAGGTCTCTTCTCCATGGCAACCAGGGAAGGTTCAGATGAGACATTAGGAAAATTTCTTTACATTGAGGATGGCCAAACACTGGAACAAGCTTCCTAGTGAGGTGGTTGATGCCCCATGCCTGTTAATGTTCAAGAAGAATTTCAATAATGCCCTCAGTAATATGCTTTAATTTTTGCTAACCTTGAACTGGTCGACCAGTTGGTTCCCTGCCAATAACCCGTTCAAGGTCTCTGTAGCAAGGGCTGCCTTCTCACTCCAGAGTCTAGTAGTTATAAATTTTCTTAAATGTGGCCTTTATCTTCTTGTATCAGAAACAGTGTGACCAGCAGGGCTAGGGAGGTGATCGTCCCCCTGTACTCGGCTCTGGTGAGGCCGCACCTCGAGTACTGTGTTCAGTTTTGGGCCCCTCGCTACAAGAAGGACATCGAGGTGCTTGAGCGGGTCCAGAGAAGGGCGACGAAGCTGGTGAGGGGCCTGGAGAACAAGTCCTATGAGGAGCGGCTGAAGGAGCTGGGCTTGTTCAGCCTGGAGAAGAGGAGGCTCAGGGGCGACCTTATCGCTCTCTACAGATACCTTAAAGGAGGCTGTAGCGAGGTGGGGGTTGGCCTGTTCTCCCACGTGCCTGGTGACAGGATGAGGGGGAATGGGCTAAAGTTGCGCCAGGGGAGTTTTAGGTTAGATGTTAGGAAGAACTTCTTTGCTGAAAGGGTTGTGAGGCACTGGAACAGGCTGCCCAGGGAAGTGGTGGAGTCACCATCCCTGGAAGTCTTCAAAAGACGTTTAGATGTAGAGCTTAGGGATATGGTTTAGTGGAGGACTTGTTAGTGTTAGGTCAGAGGTTGGACTCAATGATCTTGAGGTCTCTTCCAACCTAGAAATTCTGTGATTCTGTGATTCTTATACATGACTTGAAAGGGACATCTAGTCCTGTCATACACAGCAGTATTTGTCTGATTGTCAATGCCCTAATATTATTGCCCAGCTTTAATGTTGCTGGATAACTTGTTAATTGTATCATGACATTGGTTGATAAAAACTTTGATTTCTTTGGGTTCCCTAGAGGCATCCCACTAAAACTTGTGTGGCAGAAGCTGTTGGTATTGTCATCAAGAATGGGTGGAAATATGAATGCACAAGGGAATAGAGAGTGAGAGCAGGGATGTACACAGATGGAATTTCAGAACCTGGAAACTGTAGAGATGGCATAGAAGGTAAAGGTAGGAAAAGAAAGCTGAATGGAACCTCCAAAACCACAAAGTCTGCAGGACTATTTCACACAAAATATGAAAACAGACAGTCTATTTGCAATTTTAAGCATAATAGGAAGCTCTTCAGAATGTTATATTTTTATTTATTTTTTTTTTTCTCCCCATAAATTCTGAGTGTGTTCTGGAGGACTTGGCATTGTCACAACCTGGCCATTGGTTCAGACATTTATAATGTCAGTGGAGTACATTAACCATGCTCCTGTAGTGAATCATTCATCTTAGCAAAAGGCATCCAGTTCATGTACACCAGGACTGTTACAAAACATGAACTGGAGATGGTGGGTGAGGAATGAGACGTATGCTTGAAAAAGTACAGTCCCGCTCCAATACCTTTCAGAAAGCTGAAGTACTTGGCTGTGCAAGTGTGTACAAAGGAAAATGTCTTGTGCGAATAACATAAGGGTAGGAAGGAAAGCTGCTCACAGAACACCAGTCAACGAGATGCCTCGGCAACAAATGGCTCTTTTTTGAAAAGGTTTGTAATGGCTTCTCCATAGTTTTAGATATCTACAGTATGATAACGTAAGGACAGTTGTATAAACATATATGCATACACATGTAAGTATGTGTGTTTTGACATGTGCTTTTATGAAAAGGATGTGTTTCTGGGAAACAATGAACAGCATGAAAAGGTGTATAGACAATGATTCCCTGTATTCAGAATCGAGAATGAGAAGAGGTTGAACAGACATAATGTGTTCGCAGATAATAGTGCTTTTACAATACATTTCACTGTGTCAGTCACGTTAAATGCTTTTCAAGCACATTAAGAAGCCTTTGCAATACAAAGGTGCTTCTAGTATACATAGGTCTGGTGAGAGTTTGCTGGAGATGAGAAACCTGATGCATTTTTCGCTACTAGAGAATTTGTATCCCAATTACCTTAACTAAGAATGTATATATATATACATGTGTATATATATATATATATATGTAAAAACAAAGAGTATAACTAAGAGTATAACTAAGGAATATATGATATATAATGATATACGAGGAGTATATAATATATATAACTCCTATATATAACTATATTTATATATAAATAGCATGTTCTTCACAACTTTGCAATGTTTATGCTGAAATGCATTTTTCTTTGAGACATGGGAAAGGCTCTTCACCATGATCTTTCAAATCCCATCTGGACAAGTTAAGAAAAAAAGGAAAACAAAACAATAACACACACACAAAAAAAAAGCTATTGTTTTCCTCTGTGGTATTGATTCTTATGAGGCAGATGTGCTCTAACAAACCCTACAGCATTTACCTGAAATAAGCATTTTAAGCCAAAATGCATATAAAACCATGTGTGCTCTCTGAACATTATTTAGTCATAAACATGATGAAAAATAATAATAAATAGATAAAAATAATAATAAATAAAAATAATAAATAAGTAAAATAATAGAAAATAAATAAAAAATAACAATTTTTACAATATAAGTTTCCTAGAAAAGCTTTAATTTTGAACAGAAGAAAGAATCATGAATAACAAATTACAAAGATTTAAGAAAGTGCAAAGTCTTAAATACTTTTTTGTTGTTGTTGTTGTTTTAATGTGTCTCCTTTGCATTTAATTAATAAATGTAAGTTTTCTAGTTATTTACTAGTAGTATTGCTTCTTATAATGGCAAATCTTTCCATGTAGAGAAGTTCCCATGATTTATTGAACCATTTATTTTTAGGGACTTTGCTGGGAGATTTCCAGTCAGTGGCTAAAACAGCTCTGGCAGCTAATTATAAATGCTTTAAAAATCAGTGAAGAAAATATCATCAAGTCCACATTCACAGCCCAAAAATACTAAACCATGAATATAATTTGAGATTGTGCTTACTTGTACTTACTGCTTGTATTACAATTGTACCGAGAAATTCCCATTGAAATCAAGGTCCTATACATAGTTCTTTACAAAATTATCAGGGGAAAATTTTGGCTTCTTATCAACCCCTTCTCACTCCAATTTGCCCCTGAAAGTCATCCCCTTCTCACTTTATACTACATGTATAATTCTTTAGGAGAATATTTTGTGCTTTGTGTTGCGCTATTAACAATGTTTTTTAGAGCTCTTTTATCAGAGCTGTGTTTATCTGTTTCATATAAAGCTGTGTTTATCTGGTGAAAGACAAAGAATTTACAGTCTGAAAACAATGGTGTATAATATGCTCACTATAAATGCTGGATATATGGCAAGTGATACAAAGCATCTTGGGGGGTAAATTAGAAAATAAACAAAAATACAATGATTGGGGAATGATGTCTAGAAGGAGAAGCATAGGTAAGCAAAGCATCTTGTTTAGGATCACATAGCAGATCAAAGGACATAGAAAGAGTGCAGCCAAGATGTCTGATCTCCAGCCTAGGACATTATATTATTCTGTGATCAGTATGGCTTTTCATTGGGAAACAGTTCAACAAAGTAATTATCATATCATCCAAGCCTATGCCAAATCACTGAAGAGATAAATTTCTATCAAGGAAACCTGTGCATTCCATCCTTTTCAGATAAATGTGACTGAAACAACTGCAATTAAAGAGAACTTTATTGCAAATACTTTGTACTAAAAATATTCATTTTGCATAATATCCAGGATGTGTTTCTCATTCATTTGTTTATATGTATATAGATGTATGAAAATGTGTTTGATTACAGCAATTGAAAGCATTCCATCTTCTTTACATGTCTTCTATCTTTGCAAGATTAATTACAGGTTAAAAAGTGCAAGTTGGAATTTGCTGCTATAAAATGGTATTGGCTTTAACCTCAGTTCCTAAATAACTACTTAGGGTGGTAGGTTTCTAAGACTTGATGCTGAATTAAATATCATTTTGGTATTTGATCAAATATCAAGTATCTGTGGACTAGAGAATTTATTTTGTTGTTATTGTATGAATAATTATTTGCCTTTAAGGCCCAATTCCTGAGGGCTACAGGAAATACTTAACTTCCTAGATTTGCTCTGCTGAAGCAGAATTGGAAGTAGTCTTTGAGGAGTAAATGTGTCTCCTTCCTGCAATTTTTTTTTTCTTCTGGGAAAAAGTCAATAGTGGAAAGAGAAGGCTCCTAGGTACTGAGAGGTTTTCACCCACCACATGGAGTGGAAAATTCTGTCTTTACATGGGAGCAATGTACAAATGAATGGTAATACATGTGCACAAGACATGGTGGAGGAAGGGGCTGAAGGACATGGTTCTTCCCCTTATAATCACCCCTGTGACAAGGTGACATAGGTCAGCCTCACTAGCCTGATCATTGATTTTACAACACTGAGGCATCTTGACACTGTTTTGATATTGTGCTCTAACCTCGGTGCTATTGTTATATAAGATAGTAAAAGACAGTGATAAAATGAGAATATTTTCCATGAAAAATTATGATTGTAAACAGACTATTCTGGTTAACTGCACTGTTGCTCGTTTTCATAAAATCAGAAACACAGAAAAGTTGAGATTGGAAGGGGCTTCTGGGTCCATCCGATCCAACCCCCTGCTCGAGCAGGGACACCAAAACAAGTTGCCTAGGACCACGCCCAGGTAGCTTTTGAAGATTTCCAAGGACGAAGACTCCACCACCTCTCTGGGCAACCTATTTAAATGATTAACATGAGCTTTGTGCAGTGCTGAACAAATGTGTAACATAGAAGAGGTAATAGATGGTAATATTGTTTTTGTTTTCTGTGACATTTCATTGAGCTCCCCTTGGACCAGGAAGCATTTAAAATCAGACCTGTAATGAAACCCTAATGAACTCCAATTAAGCCAAACTCTATGTCCGTGGATGTAATATTGGTTCCCTCACTGAACTCACCCCTACACTGAAGTATTCCTCAGACTGAGAATTAGCTAGATACTGAACTTTAAATAAGAGATTCAAGTCTATCCCCATGGCCAGGTTACCCTGAAAAATCATGCCAAAACCCAGCTTTCCAGGTTACTCAGGGACAAGACAACTGTGAAAGCTTGCCAGATGATTAACTCTGCAGGACTGATGTTCACTGGACTCCTACAGAATTAAGGCCAGCATCATGCACACTCCTGTCAATACAGTAAATATTTTGCTATCCAAAAGCTCAACTAATTCTCTGAGATCTAGACTGTTTTATTGCTTTTGGCCACCCAGTGCCAGCATGACAGTTGTCAAAAGGAGTCCACGGCTCATGAATGGTACTGTTTATGCCCCCAAATAGCAGATCTTCTGCTCTACTTCTTCTGGATGTTTTCTGATATTTTTCACAGCTTTCTTATGGACAAGAAATGTTGCAGAAACAAGTATTTTGGAAAGGTGCAGTCCTGACATACCATATAATGAACTGCTATGTGAGATGTGGTTCTTGGAAGAGCTAGACCATGGAAATACCAGAAACAACAGAAGAAATAGCAGAATTTACTAAACCATGCTCAGTTTGACCACCTTAGCTCTCTGTGTGGCATGTCTGAGTTATACATGCAAGACAGAAGCTGACTTTTTCTGCACAACACCAGAAAGCAAATCAGAAGTTGACTGCAGTGGCCTGGAGGTCAGTCTGGGACAGAGCTGCTGTCAGTCAGCTGAACAATGCAGAAGAGTAGCTCAATCAGCTGAGAGAAGGGAACTGTGGAAATATTTTCAGGCTTGGTTTCTGTGACTTTAGAAGAGGCACTTCCAGTTAGTTAAAAAATTTATAACAGAAAGTGCTACTTCTGAAGATATCAATGTCTCTGATGCTAGCTAGGCAGTTAAGAGTTTGTGTGAGACTTAATAGGAGATTACTAGAGTGTGCATAATTCTACCTGAAATTAATTAGTTTACATTTTTTTCTAAGGATATTTTAAATTAATAATACCCACAATTAGAAGTCTATTTTATATTGTAGTGAACTATGCTGTAGCATTTCATGGGGCTACAGTAGAAGCCATAAGGTATCTTTGCATTGTTTTCAACAGTAGCTGCAGAAAAGTATAAACAAAACCAGTACATTCCAAAAATTATATATATATATACATATATACACATATATGTGTGTGTATATGTATATATATATATACATATATATATATATATACACACATATATATAAACTTGCTTACTTCCAAAAGACTTGCTATTAATAGCTAACACACACTGGTTTAAATTATGGGTTTTTATGTCCCACCCAAAACTTGAATCATTAAGTCAGTAGTGTTGTTAGTCATATAACTGTCCAGTCTCCCTTTATAATATGCAGCTGTGTATTGCACAGTCTAATTCTTTATTGTCTAGAAATAATCAGCAATTGTCCCTTCTCATTTGATTGAAGGCCTCCTTTTTGCCGGGGGGAATAGTAGCTCCCATTCCTCCTGCCACAAAGCATTGTTTCTTTTATGCTTTATTACGTCCCCTCTTGCTTGTTTAATTTCTCTGGAAAATGACACTATTCTTTGCAATATCTATTTATGGAGGAGGGCTTTATTTCATCTCCTAATCATTCTCATTATCATTCTTGTGGAAACCCCCACCCCTCTTTTTCTCTGTCCTGCAATTATACTTCCCTCTCTCCTAGTTATTCTGCATACACAGATTACTTTTGACATCAGATGTTTAGTTGTCAAAGCACAACACTCTCCAATCCCTTCACTCAAAACATTTGTAAGATATTATGACCATCTGTCTTGCTGGCCAGGCCCTGTGTAAGAGACCAAATGGCTATAAGAAGCAGCAGAAAGTCTCAATGGTAATGGAACAGTATTGCTATCTAACCCTTATAGTTATGTTTGTCCAGTATGACTGAATTGACTGACTTGAAGCTACTGAGCCATGTCTAATGCAATAGCAAAAAGCGTGTTTTTTGTTTGTTTGTTAATGTAATTTTTTTGTTGTTGTTGTTGTTGATTTCTGCTGCTTCCATAATACCTCAAAACAAATATGGTGCATTTTTTCATGGACTTTTTGTTGTTGTTGGAGAATGTTTTTCATTCTGTTTTAAATTTCTTTTGTTGTTTTATTTTTTTCATAGTTAACAAAATTAACCATGGCATGAAATGGCATTAACCTTGGCATGAAATTACTCATTTCCTACACATTTCCAAAAAAAATGTATTTTGATAAAACTTTTGCAGAAGAAAAATTATGTGCAAAATTCCAACAGGCCATGACTTTGTATTTATTTTGTTATATAGCAACTACATACTTCTTCAATTAATCATATTCTAGAAGGATATGGAATGGACAGTAAAACTGAATTCAAAGGCATGGTGGGATTGCTCCTATGACTGGAGCCATGTCATGGGAGAGATTTAAGCTCTTTGGGAAGGACAACCAAGGGAGAAGAGGAGGGGATGTCACCCTCTATGTCAATGAGCAGCTGTAGTGCATGTAGGTCTGCCTGGGGATGGATGAGGAACTTAGAGAGAGTTTCTTGGTAAGGATTAAAGGGAACACAGGTCTAGGTGACATTACTGTGGTGGTCTGAAGAAGATAAGGCCTTCTACAGACAGATAGGAGCAGCCTCACATGCACAAGCCATGGTCCAGGAGGACTTAAACCACCCTTATACCTGTTGGAGGGACAGCACAGCAGAGCATAGGCAATACAGAAGATTCCTGGAATGCACTGATGATAACTTCCTTCTCCAAGTGACAGAGGAACCAACAAGGATAGGTGCTATGCTTAGTAACAAGGAGGAGCTGTTGAGGAGTATGAAGCTCATGAGCAGCCTTAGCTGCAGTGACTGAAATGGTGGAGTTCAAGATCGTGAGGGCAGTGAGGAGAATGCACAGCAAGCTCAAAACTTTGGGCTGTGGGAAAGCAGACTTTGGCCTTTTTGTGAATCTGTCTGGTAGAGTACTATGAGGTAAAGCCCTGGAGAGAAGAGGGACCCAAGAAAGCTGGCTAATATTTGGGGATCACCTCCTCCAAGCTCAGCAGTGATGTATCTCAACAAACAGGAAGGCAGGCAAAAATGTCAGGAAGCCTTCATGGATGAACAAAGAGCTCCTGGCCAAACTCAAATAAAAAAATAAAAATAAAATAAATAAAGAAATAAAAAAAGCCTACAGAGGGTCAAAGAAAGGAGGGTAACTTGAGAGAAATACAGAGATATTGTCTGAGCAGACAGGGGAAAGCTAAAACCCAGATAGAATTGAGTCTGTCCAAGGGCAACCAGAAGGGCTTCTACAATACATCAGTGACAAAAAGAAGACTAGGGAAATTGTGGGACCTCTTCTGAAGGAAACAGGAAACCTGGTTACCTGGGACACTGAAAAGGCCAAGGTACTGAATACCTTCTTTGCCTCGGTCTTTACTAGCAAGACTGGCCATCAGGAATCCCAGATCCCAGAGACCAGTTTGAACGGATCAAGCAAGGGAGATGCTCCTTTAATGGAAGAAGAGCGGGTCAGCGAATACTTGGGCAAACATGGCCCTGCTGCCATCTAGAGGGACACTGACAGGCTGGAGAGGTGGGCAGACAAAAACCTCATGGAGTTCAATGAGAAATGGAGTCCTGCGCTTCGGGAGAAATAAAAATGCAAGCACCAGAACATGCCACTGGCCACCCACTTCTGCATAAAAAGGCCTCAGAGTCCTGGTGGACACCAAGCTGAATGTAAACCAGCAATGTGCCCTTACTGCTAAGAAGGCTAATGATATTCTGGGATGCAGTAAGTAAAGTATTGCCAGCAGGTCAAGAGGGGTGATACTTCCCCTCTACTCAGCATTGGTGAGGCCGATGATTTCTCCCACACAGGAACACATTAGTTTGTGACTGTAACTGGATATGTTTTAAGATTCACCAGTCATCTATCTTTATATTTTGAAATGTACCAAGTCTTTCATGTGTTAAAAGCTAAAACTTACTGCAAATGATTCAGTCTAAGTGAATTTTAAATCTAATTGACATTCACATGACAATACACTTCTGTAGGCAGTTCTGCTTTCATAACAAATACTTTTGACTTTCAATAAGACAAAAAATTCAATAATACAAAAAAAAAAAAAAAAAAAAAAAAAACACCACAGCAAGATCCCTATTTTATACATTGCCTTTAAAAATGAAAACCTATTAAAAATGATTTTCATATTTAAGTACTGTTTAATAATATACTAACCACTGATGAATCTTTCTGGTGTAAAATCAGACTGGCCAAATGAGAATCAAATTCTGTCTTATATCACCAAATTGATCCATTTTCCTTCAATCATTATTCGCTTTTTCCATTGTTTCACATACAAGAAGAAGCCTTCTGTACCGTTTTGTGAGAGTATGAATGTTATTTCTTTCTAATTTCTCAGAATTTAGCTTGGTATGCTACTCTTAAAATGCGTTAACAATGCTGAGTGTCCTACTGTGAAGCACTTTTGTTTTGTATTTTTTGTGTGTTTTATGTTTGTTTGTTTGTTTATTTCCCAATCTTAATAATTCCTGCTGCCCTGTACCAATGCTCTCTTCTCACTTGCCTTTATTGTCTTTATCTATTTATGTTGTAATTAATATCCTTTAATGAGTTCTTAATCAGTTCTATGCAGGCACATGAGTTTTCATAATTTACAGATTTAACCCTGACACCAGGCCATTAAAAAAAATTCTCTTCCATAAGTTCAGAAAGATTGAAATGCATTCCACATGTGTAAGGTATTAAGTAGTTTGACCACCTACCTAGCAGATTTTAGTCTAGTTCTTCATGGGCATATCTCTCAGAGATATCTTCTCCTCAGGACAAGACAGTCAGAAATGACACTACATCTCCTACATTTCAGATTATGTAACTTGCCTCATTAATTGTAATTACTCTTGTGATACTGCTTTTTATTTCTCATCTGAATATTCATAGCTTCAAAATCCACATGTAGAATCTCGTTATTGGCTTTTTTTTCCCCTTGTTTTTGTTAGATTTATCTAAAATTTATCCCCGTGTAGATACTTCTACATCTCATCCAGTTACATCTGTTTCTTCAATATTTTAAGAAATAGTTCTCTGCAGTTTTTTTTTTTTGTGTGTGTTTTTTTTTTTTTTTTTTTTTTTGTCTGTTGTTGCTTGCTTGATTGTTGTTTTTGTTTGTTTGTTTTTTTTTTTTTGTTCTGTTTTTCACTTGCCAGATATTATGAACTACCTTATCTAGGGACTGTCTCTTCACATAATCACAGAAATTTTAGAGGTTGGAAAGGACATCTGAAGGCCATCTGATCCAGATCCCTGCTCAAGCAGGGACACTTATAGCAGGTTGCCCAGGACGATGTTGACGTGGCTTTTGAAGATCTCCCGGGATGGAGATCTCTCCCTTTTGGGCAATCTGTGCCAGTGCTGTCAACTTTGGTGTAGAAAAGTGCTTCATGATGGAAGCTCCTGTTTTCCAGGCTGGGCCCAGGGCCTCTGGGCCTGGCCATGGGCGCGCCTGAGCAGAGCCTGACTCCGGCCTCTCAGCACCTCCCGGCAGTGCTGGTGAGCATGGCTGGCAGCCCACTGAGCCTCCTCTGTGTATCTCTTGTACTGGGGGTGGGGGTGAGAGGGAAGTCAGATGAGTATTTTGGGGCCTTTGAGGAATGTTTAAGTATTAAGAGTCTCAGCTGGCCATACCTTATCCCAATACTATTGATAATCGTTATTACCTATGGAAGACCAGAGACAATATTCTTCATGGGGAAAAACAATAAATAAATAAAATAGACAAACAACAACAACAAAACACACAAATCTGGAGAGAAAACAGTGCAGCTGAAGCAATTATTCATTTTAGAAACTGCATAATAGAAATAAACTACATAACATTGTTTAAGAACTCAGATTAATGGTGTCAGGCTGAGGCAGGGAAGGCTGGATGTCCAGGCTGAGTCTGGACATGTCCAGGCTGAGGCTGGACATCAGAAGAGGTTCTTTACCAGGAGGGTGGTTGCACACTGGAACAGGCTCCCCAGGGAAGTGGTCACTGCACCAAGTCTGTCTGAATTTAAGAAGAGTTTGGACTGTGCACTTAGTCACATGGTCTAAAATTTGGGGTAGACCTGTGTGGTGCCAGGAGTTGGACTTGATGATCCTTATGGGTCCCTTCCAACTCGGGATATTCTATGATTTTACGATTCTATGATCTACATACTGAGAAGAACAGCAGCAAACTTCTGTAGTGTATTTTGTCTTCTGTAAATTATGAATCACCTAGCACAGTTTAAGTCTGTTCTCAATTTCTATAAAATTCAGCTTCTAATTTAAATCCATTTTAATTGATTCTGTTTAAATTAAGGGTGATCAGGTGATCATTAGTACTAATTTTGGATATTGCTCTGGCATGTGAATCATGATACAGATGTTGATATGGATTTTGGTTTCTGAAGGCCAAGTCATGCAGCCGAACCAGGTTTCTGAGTTCTTTGGAAAGTGTTGTCATCTCCAGATTGTGACTGATCTTTCCTCATTATTATGAAGTGAAATGAAGAAGCTCATTGTATTTAAAAACAATTACCTTTGAGCTGGAAGAGGCACAGTCTCACAGAGATTCTCAAATCAGGTGCAATGAAAGAATCAGCCCATTTTAACTAGTTCCTATCGGGTCTCTTAGTTGAGCTGCTTGATGTAAGTACAATATTTTTGGCCTCCTACTTTTTCCATGTTCTACATAGGGAACATTGGTGACTAGCTCAGGACTATGAATTTACTTGCTGAAACAGTGTCTAAAAACAAATATGAAGGTCTTCAGTGCCACTGTACAAATCTCATGGTTTAAATCCCATGTGAAGTAGAAATCTAAATTAAAATTTCAAAAATAACTTTAGATACAAAAACAAACACTAAAGTCTTGCATTCTTTTGTATTATAAAGCAGTTGCTGCTGCAGAATAATAACTAAATCTTAAAATTCTATTTTATTTTATTTATTTATTTATTTATTTGTTTGTTTGTTTTTTACCTTTTCTGCCTGCATCTCCAGTGGTAGTTACCACTACAGTGCCAAAAGTCAATGTTGCATTCTATCCTTCTGGAGCATTTAAAAATATAAAGTTTCAGAGAAGAGAGGTCTGAGTCTTGTATATGACATGCCACTGAAAGGAAAATACAGAAATAGCAAAGACCTATTCTCATACAATGGTCTTTAATCAAGAGAAAAGAAAACCAGATTCTGTCACGTGTATCCATAAATGTAATCATATGGTATATAAATAGATTTCTTTAATATATTTTTTTAATAGAATAGCTGTCAAAGTCTTCAGTCAGGCTTCATCAGTAGCTCTTTAAGAGAAAAGGCTGATTGAAAAGAAAAGTCAGTCGGCAACAATTTAGTATGAGGGCTAATAATCAGTACTTCAGTTTCATTTCTGTTAAGCTAAAGGAAGTCATTTGACACAGATGTCACTAGGAGGGGTACAACATAAATACTGGTGTTTTGCAGACCTCACGGAAAGAGAAAATAAGATACATGGATATTCTAATGCAGTTGCAGAAAATATTGGCTATGTGATTACCAAATGAGTATTTACACATTAAAGACGGAAAAATGTACTCTCCTTCAAGCCTTCTCTCTCAATAAATTGAAATAAAAGAAGAAAATGATACAGACAATAAAAAGACCTTTTTCAGATTGGGGAAAATATTGAAAAATGGATGTGACGGTTCAGGCATACAATATGTGCATATTCAATGTATTGGTATTAAAAACTTTGTGCATTTAACGCAAATTATAGTGAAGACTCATTGATTTGAATAAAGTAATCAGCATCTCCTAGTAGCAGTTTCAAAGGTTAATCTGCCTTCATTTATACCTCTTCAGCTGATTTATCATTTGCAGAGTTAAATTAAGAGCAAGGTAAAACTGAGTGGCAGTTGGTGAAGACTTATGCTTTGATAAACACTGATTGAGCCCTGTTCAAGAAATGGATTGCAAGGCCTAGGTAGCACCAGTGCCATGAAGGCTGCTTTCTGCATTTATCTTCTGTAAGTGTTGGGTAACTGCAGCTGCTCTGGAACAGTTCTCAACTAAAAGTAACCCTGTCACTACATCCTCAGATGAGATATTAGTAGTGGGGATTGACTCCAGAATTTCTTAGTCTAAAGTTTTTGCAGAGTGATTGTCACAGAAATTTAGTTCTTTCATCTGAAAGCTACCAGGAGATTAATATTTGTTTAATTATTTATTTTTCTGCCCACCAGAGGGATAGAAATTGTCACGCTGTTTTCAAAAACTAAATCATGGATAAATTCCAGAGCATAGAATTACCATACATTTGGGGAAAAAGCCATTTAACTTGTTTTAGAGGGTCCCTACTTCTGATGAAATTGATGGATTTTCTTTACATTTCAGAATAAGGCTTCCAGTCTTTGTTGTTCTTTTTCCCTGCATGTGGCAATACAACTTGTGAGAAAGATCATGTTATGTTTAGATGAAGAGCCTTTTCCATTGGCTTTGAAGTAAAGCTATTGAAAAAAAAAGAAAAGAAAACCAAACCAAACCAAAACAAAACCACCTTCTTCACCTTCCTTGTTCTTAACATTTCACATGTTTATTGGCAGTAAATTTTACTGCATTACAATAATAAGAGACCTTCATTTTATACTTTCTTATTAGAAAATACATTATCCCACTAATAGCGTATGGGAGTAAATATTAAAGGGATGGCAATAAGAGGCATTTACAGCTAGTGAGCTAGTTATTTATTCTTGTTTATCATCACCATATCTGACAGTTCCATAGTAGTCTTTTTACATGCATCAGTAAGTTTAGAAAACAAAATAATATAAGAATGTGCCATCAAGATGGTGATGTAAACAACTGACACTTTAGGAACAAACTCCTGGTAAAGTTCCATTTACTGGGAATATTCCTATAATGTTGGAAGGTTTTTATTTAGTAATTGCACATTTCTGTTTTACTAAGATTAGTATAACAGCCAATTTAAAATATATTACAACCAGTCTGTAAGACTCCTTTAAAATACAATACCAGACTCATTAAGAAAGCTAGTAATTCCTGATACGTCTAAGCATTTCATGTGATGCTAATAGGGCCTTCATGTTTTGATATATTCATTTTTGTTTTAATATTGTATTCTTGCATCATCTTTCAGTTGAGGTAGAGAAACAATTGCTTAATAGCAATTTAGACCCACAGAAATATAATAAAGACAATACTTTCAAAAGTGACCTACACATCTGGGAGTCTTAAGTATCAAATTCATGATAAGATTCTAGTGATTGACAAATTAGTGTTTAATATATAAATATAAACTGATTGATATTAGATAAACTGATGGGATCAAGCCATAAACTTTTGAGTGTCATATATGCCTAGATTTTAAGTATTTTAAAGACCAACAAGACATGTGGCTATGCCAGCTCAGAGCACACATAGAGATGGTTTGATAATGGATAGTAGATGGGAGTAAATATTTTAATTTATAAACTAAAAGTAAATTGAACAAATTTCATAATTCTTCATGAGTTATTAGCTAAGAGCAAATATAAAATTTCAGCTAATTTCAGCTATTCATTTATAACTCTGACCATGTGGTTGAATCTTCAGATAGTTACAGGAAATAATGCTCTGTGGTACTACATTTTTCTGGTTTTGTGGACACTGGCTGTCCATAGTAACTAACTTCCACTATTTTATTTATTTATTTATTTTTAACAAACACGCAACTAACCAAAAAAAAGGAAAGAAACAAACACTATATTATGATAATTGTATTTCATTTGCATAATTGAAAACATCAATATGTTATAAACTTCTAATTAGAAGATTAGATTTTTCTTATAGAGAGAAATTGTGAAGTTTTATCTAAAATCTCCAAATGTATTAGCCCTAAATGTTTCTTCTGAATATTTTCAGGTTGACAAAACCTTGACTGAATTACAGGTTGAGTTCCTCTGAAAGGTTGACAAGTTTTCCTGTAAGATATTGAAGTGATATGGTTTTGAATAGTCTACATAAATTTAGATGCAGGAAACCAGAGTTTGCCAGGCCTACAATTTTAGAGACACCCTTTTCATATCTTTGCCAGAAAGCTACATTCCTGGCAAGTATTGAATTCTTATAGACATGCCACTCTCCAGAGTCCTCATTTTCCCACTTTCTGAGTTCAATAATAATTGTTGTCCTGGTATTCTCCAATAAACATGGGATGAAGACTGAAACTTAACTCAAATGTCATCCAGATAGCTATAAAGCTATGAAGCTTCATCAGGTTGTGAAAACAACTAGTACTTGAGAGTTTCCACACTAAGTTTAACGAGAAAATGAGATTCATATAATTCATTAAGAAGCAGCTGTACAGATGATTTCTGACACCACCACTTTTTTTTTTTTTTTTTTCTGCAGATTTTTAAAAGTGTTTTGTAATTAGAATGAAACAGAAAAAGATCATATATTTTAAACTAGAAATCATAAATTTCAAAGCCTGATATTCTTGTGGACTGCAATGACCTGCTTTCTTATTTGATTTCCTCCACATACCCCAGGAATAGGGTGGGAATTAGCAATATTCTTTATTCTCCTTTTTGAATTTAGCTTTTCTCCTATGATCTTAGTTTTATATGTTATAATTTCGTAAGTATTTGGGAGACAAAGAAAGCACAGATTTCTTTATTCCTTGTTAATTACTTCGTCTTTGTATTGCTTTCAATCCTTCCTAATGAACAAGAAAAGAGCAAACTTCCTTGTAAAAGCTACTCTGCATGGTTGCTGGGCTACTAATGACTGGAAAAGATAAATTAGTCAAACTCTTATTAGGCTGGTGCTTAGCAAGTCAGAACCCAAGACACAAAATAGCAGTAGTGAGAGAATAATTCCGGACCATTATTGGCTTATAACAGGATCAGATTATTATACTTTTCTTTATTAGACTATCTCTGCTGATCATGCACTTGATGCTAGGTAGTGAATCACTGACCCTGTATACTTTAAACTTTTATAGGTCTAAATGAATTCTTAGTATCTGGCAGATACTGCCCTGATTGCTGCCTGTTGCATCAGGGTTTACTTGCCTCTGGCTGTTAGTGCTGTTCTTACTAATTTCTAATTTTTTTTTTTATTTATTTATTCTGGGTGCTATGTAAATAACAAAAACAGCAGCATGGTCAAATATAAAATAGATTTTTTTTTTTTTTCAGTTTGACACAACCATACAGAATCAAAGTGTACATCACTTTGAACAGGTTTTTAAACTTCCTATCAGAAAAATAATACGTTTTTTTTTTTTTTTTTTTTTTTTTAAGTCAAGATTTTGATGACTCCTCATCCAAAACTATCATCAAAAATCACCTTTTTTCTGGAAAAAGTGATGTCCCCCTTCTTTCTTTTTCAAGACACAAGGCTACATATATAAGAAAAGACTTCTATAATATTTGTTTATGTCTCAAAAACCTAGTAGCTCTTTTAAAGGTGACACCAAGTTAGGCATGAGCATTGATCTGCTTAAAGGTAGAAGGGCTCTGCGAAGGAAGTTGGAAAGGCTAGATAGATAGGCTGAGGCCAACTGTATGAAATTCAACAAGACTAAGTGATGGGTCTGTGGTGGTTTTACTGTGCTGGGCAGCTAAACACAACAACCACTCTCTCACTCCTCCTCCTTAGATGAGGAAGGGGAGAAGAACAACTCACAGGTTGAGATAATTTAATTAAAGGGAAATAATAATAATAATTAAAGATTATTATGAACTAAACAATTTAACTAAAGGGAAATAAAAAGGGAAAGGGGAAAAGGGAGGGAGAAAGGGAAAATAAAAAAAGGGAGGAAAACAAACAAATAAAACAAATGAAGGATATGTGGAAGTGCAGAGGAAAGAAATTACTCTCTACTTCCCACAAATGAGCAATGATTGACCATGTCCTTGAAGCAGGGCCTCAACGCATGTAGCTGGTGTTCGGGAGGAGGACCGACATTTTCACAACGAGAGCCCACCCCTCCCCTCTTCTTCCTGTTTCCACCTTTTATTGCTGAGTTTGACATCATATGGTATGGAATACCCTTTTGGTTGGTCTAGGTCAGCTGCCCTGGTGATGTTTCTCTTCTCACTTTTTGCCAACCCCCTAGGAGGGTTAGAGAGAGGCCCGATGCTGTGCCAGCACTGCTTAGCAGTAGACACAACACTGGTGTGATAACACTGCTGTTCCAGCTACAAGTGCAGAGTACGGCACTGTATGGGCTGCTGCAGGGAAAGTTAACATTCCAGCCAGACCCAATACAGGGTCCTGTGCTTGTGGCACAACAACCCCATGAAACACTACAGGCTGGGGGAAGAGTGACTGGAAAGCTGCTTGGAAGAAAGAGACCTGGGGGTATTGGTCCATAGCTGACTTATTATGAGCGAGCAGTGTGCTTAGATGGCCAAGAAGACCAACAGCATCCTGTCTTGTATTAAAACCAGTGTGGCCAGCAGGACTAGGGGAGTGATTATCCCCCTGTACTTGTCTCTGAGGAGGCTGAACCTCAAATACTTTGTTCAGTTTTAGTTCCCTCGCTACAAGAAGGACTTGGAGGTGTTGGAGCATGTCCAGAGAAGGGTAACAAACTGATGAAGATTTAGAGAACAAGTCTTATGAGGAGCAGATGAAGGAACTGGGGTACTTTAGGCTGGAGAAAAGAAGTCTCAGAGGAGACCTTATCACTCTCTACAACTACCTGAAAGGAGTTTGTAGCAGGGTGGGGGTCAGTCTCTTCCAAACAACAAGTGATAGGAGAAAAGGAAATGGCTTCAAGCTGCACTAGGTAAGGTTTAAGCTAGATATTAAGGGGTTGTGAATTATTGGAATAGGCTTCCAGGGAAGTGTTTGTGTCACCATCCCTGGAAGTATTCAAAAGACATGTAGATGTGGTGCTTAGGAATATGTTCTAGTGATAGACTTCGTAGTGATAGGTCAACAGTTGGACTTGATGATCTTGAAGGTCTTTTCCAACTTAAATGAGTCTATGATTCTATATGTACCAAGGTGTGTGTCTTTGTCATTATTTAGGGTGAGATTCATGTGATGAAATTTAGACATCTACAATGTATGCTAATCATTCTATATATTCCCTTTACAGTCAAAGAGAGTAATACATCTACATGTCTGCAGCAAGTCAGTCACACTCAGCATATGATTGTCACACATGTAGATGCTTGTAATGCTGATGCTTAAAACTAAATTAAATAAATCCCAGCCTGGCTTCCTGCAGTGGGGAAATGATTTACAAAATAAAGTGGAAAATACATCCATCAGAAGACAGAAATAAGAATATGCCTAAACAAAAGATATATCTGGTATTTACATATATTCATTTTGTGATTTCTGTTTCTGGCTTTCCTCTTAATATATCCTAAGTAACCTGCAATAATAATGATGAAAGTTTATCTTCCTGTGTGTCTTCAATATAATTTCAATCTTCTTTAACATGGTTCAGATGTGTTCAATCTTTTCCTTCTGTAACACCAAGACTTTATATATCTGTATATTCAAAGGAATTTCTACTTAACTCTAAAGTAGGAAAACTAATCTGGGGATGCCGAGATAATCTTTAAATGATTATCCTCAAAATGAAAAGGCATGTCTGAGTATATCACCATCTTTTTCATTACTTACTAGAAAGTTTCACACCACATCCTTATTACATAGTCTTCAGTGCTGAGTGGAGAGGTAAAGCAACATTAAAGATCTGGGAATGCACACTTCATTGGTGGAGAGAGAACAAATGAAGTATAAGCAAATTCTGTGTGTTTTAGTACATAGCAATACATCATCTAAAAGCCTTTAGAGATATTTGTCTGCCAGAATGTCAATAACCATAGTTTTTAATTTCCTTAAATAAATATTCTGTAGTTTGATCAATCTTAGAGCCAAACCTCACATAAACTCTGTGATGAGTCTTTTAAGTTGTACTGTAGTGTAAGAGTGAGGGAGTGCTTTGAATAACATGAGGAAGAATTTAATTTTTATTATTTTGATGTGAACAAAGAGGTCTGATCTAAGATCTTTTTATTATTATTATTATTTTTTTTTTTTTTTTGTGATATAGAATTACATTAATTTCAAAACTTATACTCCCCCCTAATTCTGCCTCTTAGCCTCCCACTTCCTCCAGATGATGGGAATTCTGAGTCCTAAATTATAATTAAGTAAAGCATGCCTGCTTCTGTAGTATGCTTTGTCTTTATATGACATCTCCAGGAAGGAGACAAAGGCTGATAAAAATATAGTTATATCCACATCACAACAAGACAGACCTAGGCAAATGTAATGAAGAATGCAGATATGCTTTTCTTTGAGCTTGCAAGCATCCTAAACACCACACCTAACCCTGCAGTCAGAGGGACAAAAAGTTTACCCTTCTACCTGTCCCCCCCATAACTGTGTCTTTCTTACATGACTGAAGTAAAACACTTTCCCTTTCATGATTGGGCTACCTGTACTGCACACTAGTAGACATGAATTAGGGGGCAACTAGAATGTATTGTTTTCATTTATAACTTTGAGGAAGTCACCTGGTTAACACAAAAGAGTTGGTAGGGTTTAAGCTTTCACAGAGGCTAGTTGTGAAAATTACTCCATTTCTGACTGACCATTCTGTAATACTGTAAGTTCTGTTTTCTTAGCTATAATACTTTGTACTGCTTGAAATACTGCATTTATATCACCTGACTTTAGATACTTATAAGGTATGATTCTTCTCATTCTAAAGCAAATACAAAAACTGGACAGATGATTCGTATCCCAAAGGGATGATTTTCTCTAATAACTGCTAAGTGCCTTCAAAGTGGCTGCCTCAGCGATGACTGCCTAGTTAAGCTCCAGATACTAAATGTAGATGTCTGTATGTATATTATGTGTCTAAAACCCCATTGTAATCCGTGTGTGTGTGGAGGGGAGGATTTACTTGCCTGAGGATAAATACAAAACTCCTAATTGAATAGGTATCCAGGAGATCTATATGAAGATGTCAGAAATAACAGAGACTAGGGGACATTTAGACTTTGTGGAGTGGCAGCATCATGCCAGATGGAGCAATCTAACTGGCACCAAGCACCTGCATTTGGTCAACTGCATTAATCACACAGAGAAGCATAGAAGGTAATCAGCCCAGTTTATAGAAAATATTTGTGGGGAAAATCACACCACAAACATATGTGTCTAGTACTTTTGAAATACCTCATGATTAGTTGCCATTCTTTTCTAATTCCTGTGCCTGTGCCAGCTCCTTGTGGATGCCTAGCGTCTTAGGGCATTATAACTCTTACCTTAGGCAAACAAGCCTTACGATGTACTATTATTAAATTTAGATGTTTTAATATTTAATTGAATCTCACCCCAATATTAATCACAAGATAAATATTACTTTCTAACATCTTTCTCCCTCATTCCACTCTTCCGTAAAAGACATAGACTCTTCTGTAATGGACATAATGATACCAAGCACATTGACATCAGAATGTGTTCTTATGTTATAATATTTTTATAAATCAATTAAAATAATTTCAATAAATCTGTATATAAAAGGGGTTCCTGCTAACTCAAAACCCCATCCAGTAATTGTAAAATGCTTTGAAACGTTTCAGTAATGATCACTATAACACTGCAAAGCAGTATCTTCTAACAGATTTTTCTTAATTATTTACTAAAACTGTACAGTTTGCTCTTCCCTCAAACAAAATTTCATGCAAAGTTTATCCGTTTAACTGACTTTGCATGTTAAACATAAAATAACTATACTCTGTTTCCCAAGACAAGGAAAAGTTCTCACTTCCTTGAATTTGCTTGGTCTATGCATTTTCAGTGGCAATTGTTATGAAAATTACCTGCGATAAAGTCCGAAGACGTTCCTGAGCCAATATATCCTAACAGAGCAGCAGCATGTATTACTTACACTTAATGGACATGATACCACTTACCTAGATGGAGGGAGTGATACAGTGTGGTTAAGCCTTGTGATATGTTTTAAAACTTCAGTAGAATTGTATTACACATGTAAGCCAAAAAATAAAAAATAAAAATTATATTTATATATGAATATAATACTTATTATTATATCATAAATATAATATTAATTCTAAAGCACTAAAAAGAAAGTCATATCTAAGTTTGCCATTTAGTTGTCAAAATATGTCCCTCTGAATGTACTACCAGTCAACAGAATGCACATTTCATGCATATCATGCATGAAAAACAAAATATATCACAGACCTACAGGATAGGCACATTTCCTCTGGGAGCAGATGAGTGTTATTTAACCATAGCTCAGTTAATGACTTCTGTCATTGCGCAAATCAATGAAGCTTCTAAAATGGTTCAATTTATTTATTTTCCCTTTTGAACATGAGCAAGTACAATTGTATTGTTTAATTAAACCAATTTTAATTATATTTTGCATTCATAAATACAATATTTTTGTACTACGATGTACATCCTTAGACACACATATATTACTTAATAACATAGCAAGTATCATGCCCATTTCTCTGCTCCTTTTAGCAGCCTTCCAATGAAAGCTATTTTATTTTCCAATGGAGCTGAAGACCTTTTGAACGTAAAGGCCTTTTAGTCAGCACTGAACTTTTATTTCAATAGGAAAATAACTGCTGGTGATAGTAGTGAAATTATGTTTGCCAAGATAGAATTTATTTCTTAACAATGGGTAAGTCATTACAGAAATAATAGAACCTATATAACAAATCCTAGGCACATGGGCTAAAATTCTATGGAAACTTAAATTGATGGAACAACATGGCAAGGTCTTAATTCCACAGTACTTTCCTAAAAGCATATCAGAAAATACAGAACACTATCTTGTTACAATACTACAAAGCAAACATAAGCATCTTCACTGAAGCATCAGATACATTATTTCCCCTGTTTATTTCTTTATTTTCACTTACAACTGTAAGTTGTAAATTATAACCACCATATCTGTGTGTATATTTGTTTTCTCTTCAATTTCAATGGGCTTTGTATTGTTTAAATAATAAATAAATAAATAAATAAATAAATAAAAAGTTTTAAATCTGTTGGAATAGGAGATTGAAAGAAAATAAAGTAATATATATTTAATTATTCTGCATTTTTTAAAAGGTAAGAAAAATCTGATGCAATGAAATGGTTAAAAGTAAATGGTTAGAAATGATTGAATAAACACTGGCAATTATTTCTCACTTATGCTTCTTGCAATCTCACTGCCTTCTTACTATCACCCAGCGCTCTGTAGTGATGCACTCCTCAGCAGAGAACTGCTGTGGTCTTTAAGTTCAGTTAAAAAGCCAACTCTCACCACTGACTTTTTCTGTTTGTTATGAACACTATTTTCACTTTAACTTTCATAAATTGACCGTAATGTTGCAAGTGAGATTGCAGATATGGCCATGTAAAATAAAAACAAAACTAAACAAAATCCCCACATCATTAGTCCAATTTGTCCACTCTTTGCACCTACTTTTTATATATCATGTTACTTATATCGTGTTACTGGACTTACTGGTTTCTACAATCATTTCTATATCTGATTTTCATTTTTACAGCTGCTAATCATTCGTTTGTTCATGGACCAATGCTGTCTCCCAAAGCCCCAAAAGTAGAACCCAGGTTTTAGAGCAACATCAAAAGACATGATGGATCTCCAAATGTGAAAAGCTTTGTAAAAGCTTTGTAAAAGTATGCCTCACAAATGTTCATTTGTATAAAATGCTGGTCATATTGAAATAGAAAGGACTTCATAATTGCTTTTCTACTGAGTTAACTGGGGTCAGAATCTTGACTTTGGTTTAAGCTTTTCAGTAGTATCAGTTACTTGCATTGACCACTCCTGAAATCACTCATGTAAAATGTTTTTTTCTGTTAGAGTGAACATCATATCTGGAAGAAAATGTAAGACACAAAAATAACTATGTTGCAAATATGCAATAAAATCTGAACTCTGTAGTGCTCTGAACTCTGTAGTGCCTAAATTTTAGAGAATTAATTATACATTCATCTTGAAGTTGCCTTGATTTTTTACTTGCAACTGCCATGGCTCCACTGGTTTACAGTGCACTTCATCTGGCTTGAGCCTCTCTTTAGAGGCTTGGGCCTCAAAATATTGGAATCTGTAAAAAGATTCTGGGGAAGGATTGCCACCTGATTACAGTATTTTTACAGTTCTTCCCTACTTATTCACTTTTGATCATAGTTTGAAATGGGATATTGGCAGACTTCTGATCTTACCTAGGAAGGTTGTTTTTGGGAGAAACCAAAAGACCATCTCATTTCCCTGATGCAAGGTTCATTTTCAAATTATTTAAAGGAGATTATTAACATTGTGGCAGTATTTGTCCTATTGTTCTTTATATGTCAAATTAACCAAGAGCAACTTCTACTGATAGCCTTGAAGAGCATTCTTCTGTCTCTATGATTCATTCCTGGAAAATAACATTGCTACTTAGGGTTACTTCTTCAACCTATGTAAACTGTCAAGGCTCAGTTGGAAATTAGTGAAACTATGGTAATTAATACCTGCTGGCGACATAGTCTCTGGAGAGTAACCAAAAATATAAATAAATAAATAAATAAATAAGAGAAAGTTTTACTGATGTCTAGGTCTTCTTGGCCAAGCTCTCTCCTTCCATTTTTTCCCTGAGATTAATGGAGTTATGCCAGAAGGGAATTTAACCTGTTATTTTGGGGCCAATATTTCTTAATATAAAACAGAACAATATTGCTCACAGTTGAAGCAATACTGGAAGGCTTTTGTGTTTATGGAAAATTTAAAGCTGGAAAAAATATGCCTATTTTTTTTACAGGAATCAAGCCAGGACCGCTTATGATTTAAACTTAATTATAATGCAGACCAGTTTCCCCGCTTTCCTGTGTCTTGTTGTAAGCAACATGTTTTGGAGAGGGAAGCCTTTCAGGTTGTCTCCTTGACCATCAAGAAGACCTTGTCAGTGCTTTAGTTCTCATTCTGAGAATAAAATAAAGGATGCCAGAAGCCAGCTGCCTCTAGCATTGCTCCACACGTTATTGCTCTGACAATTACTGTTCTCTTGTGGTAGTTGTTGGTGTTTCCTTTGAGATTTTGGCATTTATTTAGTTCACTGAGCAGAAGCTCTGTAAAGATAGTGTTGAGTGCATGAAAAAAGACTGAAAAGGCAAAGAAAACTCAGACACCAGCACTGGCCAGCCAGTGACAAGACATACTAAGTGCCAGCAAGACACGTTATGTGAATGCTCTGAAGCTTCTCTCAAGGTAAAATGTGAGATTGAGTATGCATCAATAAAGTTACATTTAAATGAAGTTTTAAGGCTTTTAATTCAAGAAGAAAACATTTATTCTCAAAGACTTGACTGCAAGGTATTTGGCATTTTGGATTAAATCACGTTTGGTTTACCATTTCTTACATATATGTTATGGGAGTTTTATACCATGATTTGGAATAAATTATTGACTTCTACTGAACCCTAATACCCAATATTGTGAATCTCAATTCCAGATCTATAGTATTTCCCTTTCTCAGCTCTTTTTCTGTGATTGAGGGACTTAAATCTTTTTTTTTTTTTTTTTTTTCAATTCATGACAGTATTTGAACTGTTATGTCTGTGCCGATTACATTTACAAATCCAATTAAAAAATTAAATATATATATTTTTACCTCTGATATATTTTTTTTCTAATATTTCTAAATGTTTCTATTACAGAAGTATCATAAAAACATTTTGTTTTGTTTTTAATTTGTTTGTATTTTTTTGTTTGTATTTTTTTGTTTGTTTGGTTGGTTGGTTGGTTGTTTTTTTCCTATTTGATTTGAAGAGTGTGGGGTGGGCTGGTGCATCTGTTTCTCTCCCTGTTCACCATTTTCTACTGGGAAAAAGCACAACTGAGGTAGCTACCAAGCTCAGAAGGCAAAGCTACTGTTGTTGTAGTAAAAGACAATTAAAAATGCTTTTCTAAGTACATCAACAAGAAGGAGGATTACAGAGAAACTATCCTTTATTGGGTATGTGGGGAAATGTGGTGATGAAAGATATCAAGATGAGGATAAGGCTGAGGTACTTCATACTTTTTTTTTGTCTCGGTCTTTGTTAGTAAGGCCAGTATCCTCAGGGTACCCAATATTATGTTCAGAAGGGGTTGTACATTTGAGTGTCAGAGAAGAACCAGGGAACACCAAGACCTTAGGAAGTGACAGGGAAATACATGTGAATTGTCCCAAAAGAATTAGGGAAGGCTTCTCTAAAAAGGTGATGCTGCTGCTAGCCCAGCTGAAGTACCTTTATTATCTCTCCATGGGCCGCAGGCTCCTCCAGGCCACATCCACCTGCTCCACCGGGGGCTTCTCCACAAGCTGCAGCGTGAAGATCTGCTCCATGTGGGAACCCATGGGCTGCAGGGGGACAGCTTGCTTCACCAGGGGCCTCTCCATGGGCCTCAGAAGAACTTGTGCTGTGGACAAGGAGGTGCCTAGAGTACCTCCTGCACTCCTGTTACACTCACCTTGGGGGCTGCAGGGCTGCTTCTCTCTCAGTGCTCACCCCCCTCTCTCAGATGCTGTAGCACAGCAGGTTTTGTTTGTTTGTTTGTTTGTTTGTTTGTTTGTTTGTTTTTTCCCCCCCACTTTCTTAACTCTGCTCTCCCAGAGGCCCAACCAGAGACACTCCCTTTTGGAGCCATCTGGAGCTGGCTCTGATCTGACATGGAGCAGCTGCTGGGCTCTGCTCACTGAGGCTGCTCCTGCAGCATCCAGTCCCCACTACCAAAACCTTGCCACATAAACCCAATACACATTTCAAAATAGATGATGTTAATTCTCTCTTGAGGCATATTTAAATTGTACAAGATAGTGGGGAAACCGGGAACTTCTCTTGCCAAAGAAATTCACATACTCAAGCAGGTTAGAAAAATATACCAAGAAAGTAATCACTTATGTTCCTTTTATTATTCTATAGGAACATTACTGATTCATATGGAATGAAAATATATATATATATATATATATATATATATATAGTAAAAAACAAAACTAAACTTCTAAACTATGTCAAAAAGCTACATGGAGACATTTTAAGAGCCAAACCTCCATTATGTCAAAAGTTAATTAAAAAAAAAAAAAAAGAAAAAAAAAAAGAGCGAGAAAACAAAAGGCAAAGGTGGTCAGAGATCCAAACCATTTTTTAGTCAGTGATTTATGCTGAAATCTTAATTCAAATTTGAATTTTAGATCCACAAGCAACTTCTCTTTATCAAGATTTCCAGATCTTCCCTGAACATTTGATATTGAAGTACATTGACAAACTACTTTGTACCACGCTTTTCTCCTAATTAGATTGCTAATGGTTCAGAATAATATAATTTCATGGTAAAGGAGGTATTACAACAGATGTTATCATCATGTCTTTTATGTCCAACTCTTTGTTGTTTTGATAGAGTATTATTTAAAAGGAGAATAAAATGTTAATTGTTAGCTGTTAGTTTAACCTACAAACCTACAGAACAGACATTGCAGAATCTGGATGGTTGTGTAATCCGTGTAATGTTTTACATAGAGGAGAGAAGCTATTTAAAGAGACTTGATAGAGGCTATAAATTTATGGAGGTATTGTAAAATCTCATTGTAATGCCTCTGTTACCACAACACTGAGAAAAACAAAACAAAACAAAAACTATATATATACATACATACATATATATATATATATATATATACACATATATATATATACATATATTATCAGGCTAAGAATGTAAGGAGAGTTTGGATGAAGGAAATAATTTATGCATCTACTGAGCAGTAGTGAACAAGACAAAAGCAAATTGAATTTCACAGTATTCCCTCCAAATAAATTAGTAAATAAATTGCAGCTGATTTTTTTTGGAAGTAATATCTCCAAATATGAGTTTTTTTATCTGAACAAATACATTACAACAAAGTATTTTTTTCATAAAATTTCAGTTCTTAGTAACTGCATCAAAAGAAAACAAAGGGATATAGTAGAAAATGAGAGGAAAAAACACTTTTAACTTTGCAAAAGTACGTAAGAAATACCTAATATTTACCTTGTCTAAACAAAAATCTATGCTGCAAAAAATGGTTAGGAAAATTTAGTTGCTGCTGCAAAATATCTACTTGTCTAGTTTTTGTTGAGGGGATTGACACAATAATAATAGGCAGCATTTGGTCTACTATCTTAATAATTATATTTAACCAGACTAGTTTATTTTCTTATCACAGGAGTAAGTAGGATTTTACAATATGGCATTTTTATAGGGGAGTTGCATTTTGATTACTGCTTTTGTTTTGTAGACTAAACAAATAAAGATACTATGACAGACAGTTTGAAGGGGAGGGTTGTAAAATTTCTGAGCCTTTGTGTGTACATCGATTTTGTTTGTTCAGTGTGTACTTGGTGAGCAAGCAGTGTGCTTTAACTTGAATAATGGACAATGGATGTCTCTTTTCTATGTTCACAAACCTGTCTTTTATTCCTTGGTAGTGACTCACTTTTAAGGGAGACTAGCAATTACCTTCGACCCTGAACGTCTGACGGAGTAAATCCTGACTGAAACGCAAGAGACCAGTAAAAATTGGTCATCTACCACCTATGACCTTTAAATAAATCTATATGTGACTGTGGCAGAAATCTTCAGACCTATTTAAAAGTAATTGTTTAAGACAAGATTACATTCCAGAGATAGGACAGGATATGAGTATTGTGTTCTGACAAAGTTTATCTTTGTTTAAAATGCTAATACTGTCAACAAAGTATTCTTTAATAGCTGTGCTTTATTGGCAATGCTAACATCTTTTCTCAGTTTGGGACTTGCAGACAGCCACAAATAGACTAACAAAAGCCATTACTGTGCTGCCATTACTGATGATGCTATCAGTGTTTCAGGTAGACCTAAAACAGAATTGTAGTTTGTTTCTGGGACCCATCTTCCTGTAGTTTTATCTTTTATTGTAAGAAGCAGAGGGGTTGTTAAAAGCACAAAGAGGTACATTCAGACTGTGGTGAAAAGAAAACTAAAGAATACCTATGAATTACATAGGTTTCTTATTTGTGTCAGGACTACGCTAAGAACTTGATTGGAAAACTCCAAGAATCTAAGAATGACACAGATTAAAAAAAAAAAAAAAAAAAAAAAAAAAGGAAAAATTTGGTTGTAACACAGTGAAGAAACAAGAAGAAAGCCAGTGAAGAAAACTGATTAAATAAAGCATGAAAGCATTGTCACCACTGTTTTGTGGCAGCAGATCTGAAATAAAAATTAAAAAGTTAAATGAAGTTAAATGAATGGTTAGTTCCTCTCTTAAGAACGAAGGTAGCTCCTACTGTGAGAAGACATTATCAAGAGTGTTTTGTAAAGGTGAAATGGGAAGTTAACTTCACATGTTTACACTGAAGTTTTATAAAAGTGTCAGTGGAAAAGAGATTATGCTATTGATGAAATCTTTCAATAGTGACAGGTGAGATACTGGGGAGATGAATTTTTTTTTTTTTTTTTTTTTTTTTTTTTTTTTTTTCTGGTATTGTAGTCCTAACAATGCAAATTTTCTGAAAAGCACACTGGTTTTATACTTGCAGGTAGTGCTTTTAAACAGCTTTTAAAGTACAGTCTGTACTGCTCCATTGGGTTGACCTCAAAATTAGAGGGGGAAATAAAATATACTTTATAACCACTGCTTAGTCCATTCTTTTGATTTCATAGAATCATAGAATCATAGAATGGTTTGTGTTGGAAGGGACCTTAAAGACCATCTAATTCTGATCCCGTGGTAGGGATGCCTTCCTCTAGACCAGGTTGCTAAAAGCCTCATCCAACATAGCCTTAAATGCTTCCAGAAATTTATTAAATTAGTTCATCTTTTTTAAGCAAAAAAAAACAAAACCTGGGAAATTTTAAGATTTTTTTTTTTCTTACAACCGTAGTCACCAAGTGTAACCACGCACTAATTTGCTGTATTATATTTAAATCTCAAACACTTAATATCAGGGGAATTAATGGCTAAAGATATCATAAAGCTTATGCTGCATACATTATGGATGTAAGAGGATTATTCTGATCAAACAGATGGAAATGCATATTTCATCACACTACTACAGCCTTAACTCTGGCCCAAAATAAATAACGTTTTTCCATCAGTGATTTCAGAATGTAAACAGAGAATGCACACAACCCTGTTGAAAAGGAAACAGTTACGGCTGAGATTTTTTGAAAGCAGACAATGGATCTGAACAACTGTTTGATTCCCTGAGCTTTGTAAAATCCTTCCTAAAACTCTAAGCTTTGTACACAGCTAACATGTCTAGAAGAAGAGGTAGCTCTGAAATTTATCAATTCAGAGCATTGCTTTTTACTTAACATCTCCAAGTTCTCTTCAGCTGTGCTTGGCAGTTTGTACACATTGATATGGTACCATTTTTTTTTTCTCCCTCAGAGATAGATTTAATGTTCAAATGTGTAAGGCATACAGAAGATTCCCTGAAATAGGGCTGAGGTGCTTCTTCTGGTGACTCAAGGTAACCTGATTTTCACTTTTCCTCTTGGTAACTTGCTTGTTCTCTAATAAAGAGACTGAATTTAAATAAATAAATAAATAATAATAAATAAAATAAAAATGTAAAGGAAAATCTACATTGGGAGAAGGCACCTAGCTAGCACAGCTAAAGCTATAGTAAGTATTTAATTAGTATATGATCTTACAAAAACACACAATGAAACTTGGAGAGTCATTTTTATATGCATAAAATAATCTCTATCCCACCTTCTAATAAATTAATATACCTATCCCCAGGCTTATATTAAAATATATAAAAAGCTCTTTGCACTTTTTTTTTTTCCCAGTCCCATTATCCTCTGCACATTCTTGTCTATTGGGCCAATCCAACACCTACATCAGTCAATGAGAGTAACTTTATAAGCTTATGGGGCTCCTGGGGTACCTTGGGTATTCAGTATGGGAAATCCATCTGACATAACTGAAAATAAATCTCTTCTGTCTCACTACCCCCAAGAACTAAAACTTTTTTTTTTTTTTTTTTAATATACGTTTTAAGGTCTCTATCACAGAGTCACAGAGGAATTATTTATATTGTTCTCCCTATTTTTGCTTTTCAATTTAGAATTTGTCCTATATGTTAAAAATAGATCATTTCTCACACTGAAATTTAGACTTCCATGGGTGACCTCTACAATAATTACTGATTTCATTTTCTCTGCCACCATTTCAAAAATCCATCTCTATTCTTCTATCACTGTTTATATATTCCTTCCTTTCCCCTCCCTTCCCCTCCCCCCTCCCCCCAATAACTAATATTTAAGATTATGAAGAGAAAGAATCATTCTGTATTGAAGAGCTTTCTTTATCAATGGTTTCATAAATCGGGGATTTGTTTACTATGTTTTCCATTATTGTTAAAGGGAGCTTCATTTAGACTAGACACTCTGTTTTCTGATACTGTTTAAATGCCAGTATATCAGAACTGTTATCTTACTTCCAGAATTATTCACAAAAGCTTGGAAAAGGATCCAGAAACATAAGTGGACTATCTTCTAAATAAGTAGCTGGTATTATTCAGCCTTTCTGGTTGAAAGTCAGAACCTCCAAACTAGTGACATAATATTAATCATCTGACATGTGGCTATGGAACAGATTTGGTTAAATCTCAGATCAGGTTCAACTTAAAATAACAATAACAATAACAATAACAATAACAATAACAATAACAATAACAATAACAATAACAATAACAATAACAATAATAATAATAATAATAAAAGTCATTATATTATCAAAGTTACTGCTTCCTGGTTTCTGTGGGTTCTGAAAAGCATTCTTAGAGGAAATGAAAGATAAAAGCATGCATTGAAGTTCTTCTACCTCTTTTAGAAAAACATAAATTTATAATTTTCTATAATGAAGGAATAATATTCTGTACACAGCAGTCTAATTAACGATTTAGAAAAACCACTTTGCCAATACTTCTTCATAAACATGTAGGTGAGGATAAGAATGAGGCAGGGGAGACAAAAGTCAGTTCAAGAATTAACATTCAAAAATGCAATGATTTTATGCAACACTAAAATATGCAACACTAAAGTAATTATTATATGTGATACTGAAGAGTGTGGATGGATTTAATTAGATATCTTTTAATAGTACAGGAATAATAAGTTCTTAAGTTATTGCAGCTAGCTGAATTGATGAATAAGAACAAAGTCCAGTTTTCTTAGGGAAACTATCAGCATAGTGGATCAGATGAACAGTTTATCTAATGCAATATCTTGCCTCTGGCTATGGCCACTGACAGCTAGCTAGCTCAGAAGCAAGTACCAAATCACCAGAACAGGCAATTTTGTATTTCCAGTTGAGGACATATATCAAGGAAGTTCATTGTTGTCTTGAAGATAAGGCTGTCTCTCCTTAAATCTTTATCCTACTCGGTGTAAGTGCATCTTTTTCTCCTCTTATCCTTTCAGAATTAGGTTACATTTCAAGTGACAGTTTTGCTGTATGCTGTATGTGTTACAGGCTGGTTCATAAAGAGACAATTAAACAGATCTTAAAAAGGATTTGGAGAAATATATCTTCACTGATTCCTTTTGCTGTTGAACAATTAGCCAAAAGCCATAGCATCGTTTTCTATTCATTAAGTATTCATAGTGTCACAAAATACATAAATAAATAAATAAATCATGTTGCTCTTGGCCATACATGCCCCTGCAGTATAAGACTTAGAGGGATTGTCTTAAAGACCAGCACCCATAGTTTTGTATTTGTTCTCAGTACTGAAACACCAAGGATCCTGCAAGGTAAGAGAAGTAAAAATGCCTAAAAATGCCTCTTCAGTCTCAAGAGAAACTCAAGCCCTCTACAGAAAGATTCCTTTAAAAAGAGCTTATTCCAACCATTTCCCATTGGAGTTAGCAGTCATCCCTCCACAGAATGAAACTCCAGATAGTTTTCTCCATCTGTTCCATTACCATTTTGAAGTCCTTCATTTGTTATTATTTTCTGTATTTACTCACAGCAGTGCCTAAATTGTTTTGGTGCTGTGAGATTGATAACAAGGAGCCAGAGAAACCTTTGGGGATTTTCTCTCCCTCACTCTATGAGACCCAGGAACTCTTCCACCAGAAACTGAACAATGGAAATTTTTAAGCTATTGTTCCCAATTCTTTTATCAGCTTTCACTTTCACAGGTATCCTCTACAGGGAGGAGAAAGGGGAATTAAGAATCAGGAGGTGGAGAAACAGAAACATATTTGATATTTAGCCAGGACAGACAGGCAAGGGGTGTGGTTATTGTGAGATAAATCATACCCCAGGGGCTTTATAAGGCTTCATATATGCTTAATGTTTTTAATTCTCCTGGGCTGTAATTATCTCAGGATGGGTAAAAGAGCTATTTTTAGAAATGCCAATTTTCTTGATTTATTGGCATTTAAGAGCTCAGACAGCAGGCTCAGGGAGTGGGATTTAGCAGCCCTGTAAAGGTTGAGACACCTGCCATTTTGCAGTAATAATCTGAATCAAAGGCATCCTGGGAAGAAAACTCTCAATTTCCCTATCCTAGGAAGGCCAGCAGACCTTCTGAGACATTGATTTATGACTAGTAAGTAGCTCCGTTTTCCTTTTCTCTGTTGTGTGTGGTTTCTTCCTTTTTTCTTTTCTGCAGCCATCAGGCTCTTTGACACTTAGAGCCCATAGTGTCACATGTGCATTACCCAAAGGAATCCTTTGGCCCCTCCTCAACAGTGGATCTGTTTCCCTGTCCTCATACCTCCCCAAACTGCTTCAATGCATGCCTGCAACTTTAATCAAATCCCTATTTTCCACCTGCTTGTTTGTTATTTGCATCCTTGGTGATATCACCATCAACAGAACAATTTTTTCTTTTACCCGTTTGATACCAGTCTGGGGTTGAAGTTATAAGGAAAGGACATGATAAGGGACACTCAGCAGAGAGAGCTGTTGAGACTAACCCATGCAAATCATGAGCACCACTGCACAGCTCTAATTATACCTATGTCCTTATCCTGTCCTGTTGTTAAACAGCAGCCTGGGATTTGACATTTATTACATGATGTATTTACTAAGTTTCCCTTTATGACCTGGTGAAAAATTAAAAATAAATAATAATAATAATAGAAAAAAAATCATGGCACACACAAAAATGAAAATAAATATCCTGTACATTGTTAAGTGCTGAAATTACAGAGTAAAGGAACTAATTTTTTACCCAGCAAATTGATCTGCTGCTATCTGTCACTGTGTGTTGCATAAAAGAGATCTCTCTCTATTCCTACTTATACACGGTTGAATTAAGGTGCAGATTCCACAGCAGAAAAGAATATATATAGTGTTATTCATTTGGTTCAGGTGCAATTAAGCTATTGTTCTGTCTGGGTTCCCTGCTGAGTATTTATTCACAGAGTGATCTTAAGCAAATCAATCAGGGTCCTGATTCAACAAACATTCAAGTATGCTTAAGGAAGATCTAATCGCAGTTACGTGTTTTGCTGAAGTCATAATCCCAACAAAATTGAGTAATGCAGAATATTTTGAGTTTATTTCTCCATAATGTCATTAAAAACACTGAAGGTATTCTGGATATTTTGGACCAGAATTTGAAATCTGCTTTGTGCCTTTCCAAATACCAGAAAAAATCACAGGGCTGTATTCATTAATGGTGTTATACTGGTGTTAATTCACATTTGCTTGTGGATTGCTAAATATTTTCTTTCATCTTTTAATCCTCGTCTTTGTACATGTAAATTCTTTTGTTAACAGTAAAAGTACTTGTAACAGTTTATTCTTCTTTCTTCTCTGTTACACTTTTAAGAATGGACATTTTTATTTTTGTTTTTATTATTTTATTTTATTTTATTTTATTTTATTTTATTTTATTTTATTTTATTTTATTTTATTTTATTTTATTTTATTTTATTTTATTTTATTTTATTTTATTTTATTTTCAATTCTTGTGGTCAAAGTCAAGACAGAAACAGGTGCTCCATGGAATACAGTGGTTGTAGCATTTGGAAAGTTCACTCTCTTAGGACAATGAAGATTTATCTCATCAGATAGAATAGCAGAGTGTTTCCTTCATGATATTGTTTTACATTTCGGCTGTTGTAGCCTAATGTTAACTGGCAAGCAAAGCCCATTTCATTATAATAATGTATATAATGTTTGTCACATTATTTTGATTAAAGAACTCGTGTGAGTTCTTTTCTTCAGGCAGAAATCCACTACAGCTATTGCTATGAGAAGGAGATGATAAAATTTTGGAGTCTTAATGACTTGCTGTATCATGGCTTGCATGTTGTGTAGCAGATGAGTTGAAGGTTCCACATGATGTGCCACTTCAGTAATATTGGAACAGCCCCTGGGAACCGACTTCAATGGCATTTTCAAGTTTGACAAGCAATCCTTCATTGATCAGAATGTCAATTATGGTTTCTCACACGTTTACATTAATTACTCTGTCCAGGAGAGTGTGAAGGCTATCATGGCTGTTATTAGGCTGTCAGACTATGAATTTGTAGCTACTCAAGAGCACAGAGAGAATCGTTTCAAGGATACCAACACAGCACACACAGCAGCTCTATGTCATGTTCTGATGTCCCAGCTCATTACAATATTTTCCCTTTCAGAATAACAGGAGTTCTCAGGACTTATTAATGAAATCTGCAGCCAGTCTCATGTACAAATTCAACTCGGTCAGCTCAGAAGTGGAATTAACTCTATGAATTAAGAGGTCATGAGGGTAAAATCTGACACCGAATGTGTACTGTAATGTACTGAGAAGAACTTACATTCTGACATAAAACCTTAAATTCAAAACCAGTTTCCTTTAAAGAGATGATCCTGACAGTTTGTTGCTTTATTTTATCTCCACTATTTAACAATATAGCAGTTCTTATGATGTTTCTCTCTTAAAAGAATAAAGGAAAAATATATCTAATAATACATTTAGTTAGTGTATTTCATACATCTGACTAACCTTTTTAATTAGGTTAGATTTACTGTTTTCCCTTGCCTAAATCCAAACCAGTACATAATCACAAGCTTGCATACAAATCATGCCACTCTGAGCGGTTAGCATATAAGGAGCCCTGTTGACACAACAGGGCTTCTCTCTTCCTTGAAGATAAAAACAGGGAAAGTGTTTGTACATTCAGGTCCTGCTGTTCTGTGGTTCTCTTGGGCAATGCATGAAAAACTGGCAGGAGAGCAAAGAACAAGGAGAAATGTGCAGCACCTCAAAGCTACTTTTAACTCATCATTTATTTAAAATTTCCCCCTTAAATATGCAGCTCAATCTAATTTTTCATAGTCTTATTGGAAATGCAATTCTTCATCAATCTGTGCAGTGTTAGATTTTCAAAGCACTAGAGACAAGCTGTCTAGGAAGTTTATAAGTCTACTTTGTAAACAATTTATGACCCAAGATGTGAACATAACATGGATTTAGTTACTGACTTAGCAAACTGCAAATTTAAAAAACAAAGTTGTCCCCAAACCAAAGTCTTCAGAGCTTTCAATGAGCTGCTAAAATAATTATATGCTGTTCATATGAAATATTAATTAAATCAGAAATATTTTAAAATATTTTATATGAATTTACATATTAGGAAGTAATGGAATTGTCTTCTCATACAGGATGTCTGGAACCAGGTTTCTTACCCCCTAGCAGAGAGATGGATACTGAAATAATAGCCTTTTATCTAATAAGGTAACACCAACTATCACAGGTATTTCATAGATAACACCTCTCTAGCTTTTATGCTTTATGTGTTTTGTAAAAAAAAAAAAAAAAAAAAGAGAAAACCTCCTCACCATTACCACAGTGAAGATTCTATAAAGGAGAGGAAGGCAGAATATTAAGTTTCATTTTCTGCTCTAATTGAGTATATGTGAACTATTTTGGAGAAAGTGTCTATCTGAAACATGTGCCCAGGTTCTCTGAGGGAGAAGAAAAGGTTACTTTTAGTCATTTCCGAAATCATTCTAATAAAAGTTTAACTTCCATAGATTGCAATTTAAGACTTAAAATGTCTGCTTCATTAAACCATTCAAATATTTTATTGTGGAAATACTATAATAATAATAATAATAACAACAACAACAACAATAAGACAACAACCCTTTTCTGGCAGCAAGAATGCAGTGCTCTAAAGAGTACATCATGTGCAGCCATGAAATTCCTTTTGTTTCCTTGCTTATTCTGTGTTCTCGAGTTCATAAAATCTAAGAAAGGATAAAGGAAAGATTTCATTGAATCATAGATTAACAGACTTTAAAGATCATCTAGTTCCAATCCCCCTGTCATAAATAGGGATGCTGCCCACTAGATCAGGTTGTCCAAAGCCCCATCCAACCTGGTCTTGAACACCTCCAGGGATGGGGCATCCACAGCTTCTCCAGGCAACCTGTTCCAATGCCTCACCACTAAGTGAAATATTTCCTCCTAACGTCTAATCTAAATATCCCCTCTTTTAGCTTAAAGCAATTTCCACCTGCCCTATCACTCTCCATCTGTGTAAAAAGACTCCCAATCTTCTTTTTAAACCCTCTTTGTCACCCATTGTCACCCACTGAAAGGCTCCCTAGAGCCTTCTCTTCTTTAGGCTGAACATCCCCAGCTCTCTTAGCCGTTCTTCATAGGAGATGTGCTCCAGCCCTCTGGTCATCTTTGTGACCTTCCTCTGGACCCATTCTAACAGATCCACACCCTTCTTGTCCTGGACGCAGTATTCCAAGTGGGGCTCCACAAGTGCAGAGTAGAGGAACACAATCCTCTCCCTCCACCTGCTGGCCACTCCTCTGGTGATGCAGTTGGACTTCTGGGCTGAAAGTGCACACACTGCCAGCTCATGTCAAACTTTTCATCCATCAGAACCCCCAGGTCCTTCTCTGAAGGGCTGTTCTCAATGAGTTTTTTCTCCTACCCTGTACTCAAGTCTGGGATTGCCCCAGCCCAAGTACAGCACCTTGCACTTGGGCTTGTTGAACCTCCTTAAATTCACATGGACCCACTTCTCAAGCTTGTCCGGGTCCCTTTGGATAGCATACCTTCCTTCTTTTTATCAGCTGTACCACTCAGCTTGGTGTCATCTGCAAACTTGCTGAGGGTGCACTCAATCCCACTAGAAGTGTCCTTGATAAAGAGATTACACAGTATCAGTCCCAAGATGGGTGTCATCTCTCATCACTGGCTTCTACCTGGTCATAGAGCCACTCTCTGCATGCAGTTGTGGAGAAAACATTTATCCTGCATTAAAGAAGAGGTGAGAGATGGTTGGAGTAACATGTATGGGGGAGTAAATGAGAAAACAACAGGAAAGTGAAAACAACAACAACAACACATAAAAAGTACTAAGGCCTTAAAGAACAAACAAACAAACAAACAAACAAAAAAAACAAAACGGAGTTTTGAAATATCCTACATTTATACCTATATCACTAGGCACTTTCTTTTTTTAGGGTTTTTATTTGCAATATTCTGTTCAAAGCAATTTTTATTTGTTTTTTGCAGGTTGTCTCCAAGAAGAATTAACATAGCAAGATAAGCATTTTCTGGGGATCCAGAAAAATATTTCATACAAAAACTGTACTAATACTAAATAATCACTTTTCTATATTTCTGATAGTCTACATTGTACTCTTTTTTGGCTGCAACTGGTGTTGAATGGAGATATGTGTTACAACACAGATTTATTTTCTTTTTGTAAAAACTCTTACTTCCTCATAATGGTGTTAGGAAGATAGATTTATTAATGTTAGGCTGAAATGCTATGGCAATGAACACAAGAGAAGTACCACTGAAGCAATTAATAATTTCTAACTCAGTTGAGTCTTTGAATAATGGCATTAATTACCAGAGAAGGAGTCATATTGAAATGAAACAAAATGGCTTTTTTTTTTTTTCTTTACTATAAAATTCATTAGGATGGGGACAATTAAAAAATAACTTGTTCTAGGGGGAGTGTTTCTGAACTGTTGGAGAAACCCTGGAAAGTCTATGTCTGTCTTTTGTTTGTTTGTTCCTTAGTTCTTTGTTTTTCCTTTTGTTCTTTGTTTATAGATGTGTAGGGAAAGGATTCATTATCTCAGTCTTCACTGTCATCACAAAAGAACACATAAGATTACCTAAATTTGTATTTATTATTATTATATTCTGTCCATGTGCTCCTTGTTATATTATCTGAGTTTCCCCAATATTTGTATAAAAGTCAAGTGAATGGAGAAATAAAAGACAAATTCATAGACCAGATGATGTGTGGAAAAGCCTAGAGGAAGTAAAAATGCCTGAGAGCTCACCTCAAGATTCATGGGTACACTTGCATATTTCTTTTTCAGGATAGACTTACATTCCAGATGAATACTTTTACAATTAATAGTTCACACATAAATATACCAATCCAGAATTATAGAGAACATGTATAGCATTTTACATGCATGGCAATGTAGATTTAGACATATAACTAATGATTTTCACATGCCTGAAACAGCATTCACTCATTCATTAAATATAAGCTGAATTATTTTATAGTACTTATAAAGTATTTTACAGATGAGCGTTTATCAAAAAGAATTACAAAATCAATTCTGTTCAGTAATAAGGATTGACGTAGCTTAAAAATAAATAAATAAATAAATAAAAATAATTTACTATGTCTAGGTAACTATTTTAACGCAAATAGATTGCAAATGAGATTAATCCAGATTTTCTCCACATTTCAGTGAACTCCACTGCTGTTCTACAAGCATGTTGTTCAAGTTCATAGGATCATATAATATCCCGAGTTGGAAGGGACCCATAAGGATCATCAAGTCCAACTCCTGGCACCACACAGGTCTACTCAAAAGTTTAGACCATGAGACTAAGTGCACAGTCCAATTGCTTTTTAAATTCAGACAGACTTGGTGCAGTGACTACTTCATGGGGAGTCTGTTCCAGTGTGCAACCACCCTCCTGGTAAAGAACCTCTTCCTGATGTTCAGCCTAAACTTCCCCTCCCTCAGTTTAACACCGTTCCTGCGGGTCCTATCACTGATGTGACATAGGTCAGCTGCCTCTCCACTCCCCCTCGCAAGGAAGTTGTAGACTGTGATGAGGTCCCCCTCAGCCTCTTCTCCAAGCTGAACAGGCCCAGTGCCCTCAGCCGCCCCTCATATGTCTTCCCCTCTAGGCCCTTCACCATCTTCATTGACCTCCTCTAGACACTCTCCAACAGTTTTACATCCTTTTTGTACTGTGGCGCCCAGAACTGCACACAGTACTTGAGGTGAGACTGCACTAGCACAGAGCAGAGTGGGACAATCATTTCCCTTGACCGACTAGCAATGCCGTGCTTGATGCATCCCAGGATACGGTTGGCCCTCCTGGCTGCCAGGCCACACTGATGGCTCATATTCAACTTGCTGCCAATCACAACCCCCAGATCCATCTCTGTGGGGCCACTCTCCAGCGTCTCATTGCCCAGTCTGTATGTAAAGCCAGAATTGCCCAGTTCATTTTTGTATAAGTAAAAGCATTAAATTTCTGTGGGCAAATGAATGGGACAATCCTCCTTAAATTTGATATAATTTTGGCGCAAACCAGTCACTAATTAGCCACATCTGGTTTTAGATATGGGACCGTAATAGATCTATTGTTTCTATTTTATAATTATATCTCTCAGGGGCTGTAATCAAACCATGCACTATGTTGGAGAAGGATGTGTGAAAAGAGAACGTAGGAAGATGTAAGCAACAGTCAGCTGTGTTTTACAAAATGACTAGTGGAGTCCTGTCCCATGAAGACCTGCTCCTGAAGTCATTTATTCCTAAACATATCACATATTCTACAAGAAAACACAGCTTCTTCCTATCAGCCTTGCCTCACCTACTTTAGGACCTGTAGGAAGACTTTGCACTGAAAACAAACAAACAAACACTGAACATTCTCAATCTGAAGAAAGGCCCTTTTCATTAGCTGAAGCTGAACTGCCACAGCAACTAATCTGTTCTGAAAGTCTGTCGTATTAGCTGACCTAAAGTGTGCAGACTCCCATTAATAACCTTCAGAGCAACCCAGTCTCCTGTGTAGTATGTGTGTTAATGATGGATGAAGCACATGAAAAGGAAGCTAGAGCACCAGAGAAGAAAACAAGCAGACTGGAGTTGAATTTACAGTACTTGATTGATTTAGAGTATTTGTGGAAGCTGAGTAAAGACTCTGCTGAGGTTTGACTGGAGTTGCTAAGGCAGTTGGTACTGTGAGAAAAGGTCAGAGAAGTTAGATGTAGCTGGATTGTTCACAGATGTCTGATGTTGTCAGTTTTACTTGAAATAATCCATACATGAGTTTCAAGGGATGAATCAGTCAAATTCCACTAACAAGAGGGCAGACCATTAACATGTTTTATTTCAGTAATGCTTGTGGTTCTCTTAGAAGCCCTTTACACAGATATACATAGTACCAGAAGCAAACTGGGACTACTACTGCAATTTTCCACATCTGTTTGATTAAGGGCAGAATTGCTATGCAGGATTTGAAGAGCCATTATTCATGGCATGGTGCCTTTGCTCTATGTCATGTCTTCATTCACACTTCCGGCAGAGAGCAGGTTCTTTGTCACTGTGCTTTTTATAACTTATATTTGATGGGAATGGACACCTATTTTTGCTCACCTGTAGCTTAATATGCCATTATCTCATAGAATCATAGAATATTGGAGAAGGAAGGGACCCACAAGGATCAATGAGTTCAACTCCCACATCCCCAAAGGATGACCCAAAAAATCAGACCATGTGTCTGAGAGTGTTGTCCAAACATTTCTTGAACTCCGTCAGGCTTGGTGCTGTGACCACTTCTCTGGGGAGGCTATTCCAGTGCTCAACCACCTGCTTGGTGAGGAACCTTTTCCTGATATCCAGTCTGAACTTCCCTTGTCATAGCTTCAAGACTCGAGTCCTATCACTGGTCAACAAAGAGAAGAACTCAGCACCTGCCCCTCCACTCACCATCATAAGAAAGTTGTAGACTGCGATGAGGTATCCCCTTAGTCTCCTCTTCTCTAGGCTGAACAATCCAAGTGACTTCATCTGCTCCTCGTACATCTTCCTGTCTAGACCCTTCACTGTCTTTGTTGCCCTCTTTTGAACACTCTCTAATAGGTTTATATTTTTCTAATACTGTGGTGCAAAAAACTTCACCCAGTACTCAGGGTGAGGTGGGAGTAGAGTGGGACAATCACTTCCCTCAACCAACTAACAATGCCGTTCTTAATGCAGCCCAGGATTTCGTTGGCCCCCTTGGCTGCACACTGCTGGCTCTTGTTCAGCTTGCTGTCAATCAAAACTCCCCAAACCCTTTCTGCATGGATGCTCTCCAGCATCTCATCCCCCAGCCTGTACATATAGCCAGGGTTGCCCCTTCCCAGGTGCAGAATCCAACACTTGCTCCTGTTAAACTTCATATTGTTGGTGTTGCCCATCTCTCTAATTTGTTCAGATCTATTTGCAAGGCCTCACCACCCTCAATGGAGTCAACAGATCCACACAATTTGGTATCGTTCAAAAAACCTTCAAATCCTTCATCCAAATGTCTTATAACAATATTGAAGAGGACTGGTCCTGAAACGGAGGCCTGGGGAACCCCACTAGTGACAGGTTGCCAGCCTGATGTAACCTCATTTACAAGAACCCTCTGGGCCCAACCCATCAGACAATGGTTCATCCATCTTACTATGCTTTTATTGAACTGTATTCTGGTCATTTTGTTGAGAAGGTTACTGGGAGAGACAGAATCAAAGCTTTGCTAAATTAAATATTATAGCATGTCTTATTGTGGTATTAAAATAATGAACAAGCTTTGTAATAATTCCTCCATTTGCAGAAGACATTGCTAAACATAAACTTAATGAATAGCTGCACAACATAGAAGTACCAGGTCAGATGCTTTTCTGCTTTTTAAGATGGAATGTTGGATTTTAAATTTCCTGGAGTTGTGGTAACCAAGTGCAGAAAATTGAAGGTTTAGACCTGAAATCTTTTGACTGGGTGCAAATTATTTCTATTTTATATCATCACCTGGCTTCCTCATGGGAGCTATCATTTCACTACTTATCTCCTAATCTCCCCTTACCCTGGCATAAAATATGAGTGAAGAAACTTCATCTTCATTTCTCAGATAGGCAGGACTTCCAGCTAAGGCTGCATGACAGGTAAGTGTTCCATAGTTGGCAATATATTGATATCAGGCACATAAACTTCAAAGAACTGCATCCTGTGTGCTCTTAGGATTGACTACCCCAAAAATTAGAACACCATCTCAGTGTATAGATTCTTCTCTGTGTTTCATATGTGTTGAAAAGTTAAGGTTTGCTTTATCTCTGGCAAAATCAAAACTTCTGGCTTAACTGGGCAAGCTGGTGATGTACTCAGTATCACAAAAGTCTGTAATGATCTTGTATTTAAATAATTTATTTTCTGCAAAACAGAACTGAGAAGACTGAGATAGTTTAGCTGGAATGTCATTTAATAACTTGTTTTAGCACTGATATAAAGATTACCCTAGGAAAAGGATTATTAGCAGTTAGATCTCATAGATGCAATTTGAGCCCCTACACGTACATTTCACTATGGCGGTACTTCCTATAACTTCTGCCCTACATAGATAGCAACAGATGGATGAACATCAGAGACACGTAGTTATCTCATGTAGTTATTTTGATGATTTTCAAGGTAGCTTTAAAGGAAATGATCTTGGGGAAGAAAACAAACAAACAAACAAACAAACAAACAAAAAATAGCCGCATATTAAAAAGTACATCAGCAAACACATGGTTACATATTTAGTGATTTTATTGGTATAGTTTTCTTGGAACCTGAAAGATCAGTGTATCACTTCCTAAATGAATTCCCCAAATCTGTTTTTGGAAATTGCTATTTGCTGAAATAGAATAAAATAAAACAAAACAAAATAAAACAAAGCAAAATAAAATAAATACTAAATACAATGGAATGAAGTGAAATGAAATGAAATGAATTGAAATGAAATAAAATAAAATAAAATAAAATAAAATAAAATAAAATAAAATAAAATAAAATAAAATAAAATAAAATAAAATAAAATAAAATAAAATAAAATAAAATAAAATAATAAAATAATTACTTTTACAAATTATTCTGTTTCATTGTAACACACAGTTTCAGTAAAATCCAGTTTAACTGCATTCATTGCCCAAATTTTTCCTCCTTCTGTAAGCTTCACTAGTGTTTTCAGTCTCATTCACAGAGATACATGTGGTTGCTTTCCTATTACTTCTTTGATGCCTCCCGTGCTAAATTCATGAAGAGATGAGCATTTCACATTTTCTTGTTTGATGGCCTTCAATATTTCAACCTTATGGTTGCCATCATCCTTAAGAATGTGTGAGTATCAGGATGCATGAGCTAAAAAGCATGTCAGTACAATAAAAGATAAAGTCAGGTAATAGGTAACAAGAACTTTACATTATATGATTTGACTTCACAAATAAAAGTCAAATAAAAAAATGTTTATCTATAGTACTCTAAAGCTGTTCACCATGTTTCAGGGTTACCCATGCTTAATAAAAATATGTATTGTGCAGTTGTGGGAAGCATTATTGAATATGATCATGACAGTTCAAGAAAAGATTTCAGGGAAACAATGTGTTTTATTTCTGTGAAATGACATCCTCAAGCTTATCATTACAGCCTCCAGATAGAAAGAACTTTATTCAACAGAGGCCATTACACAGTTATTTGAAATCTAGAATCTGTTTTAAACAAAAGTTTAAAGATAAGTGAATTAGAAGAAAAACACCTTTTCCTCTTCCCTCCTACTTCATTTATTTATTTATTTATTTATTTTTCCAATGCAGAAGGAAGCTCCTTTACAAAAGAGCTTGTTCACAAAATGTAAAAGATAATACATTTAAAGACTGTAACATTTAAACATTACAGAGAATGTTGTAATCAGAACTGTACAGGATGCACATCTCAACACAATGTATTTCTATATACAACAATTTCTATGCTCTCCTCACAAAAGGAAAGACAAATATCTCTGTTTTGCTATTACCCCTGTTCCCTGTCATGGTAATATGGAGTCTTAACAGCTCTTTAGGGAACCTTCTGTTTACATCTTAAGCTGCAAATACATCCTTTTAGGTATCAAAATCCTCAGGAAGGTCTCCCATCTGGTGTTCAGTTCTGAATAAGCTGACAATTATCAGATATTCCCTACGATCTAATCACCAAATAATGATACCCAAAGACATTCATACTACATTTTCTTATGCACAAAGGGAGAATACACTATTCAAGATTTATCAGTTTTAAATGGCAGAGCTCAGAATTGCTCAGAAATCCTCATTGTCCACATGTGGAGGCAGATTTACTGTTTCTGATAGCTGCTGAGTGAATTAGGCAGCTAGCCTAAACGCCTAAACTCTAGCTGACATCAAATCTGGGTTACTTAAAACCCACTCTACACTCAAACCATTGTTTTCATCTATTTTAACTAGATACAGTATAAATAACTTTATTAAAACATTGTTCTCATAGAGGAGTCTATTAGGCGTTCACCTAATAATCCTTCAGGCGCATTTGTTACTGGCACTTCAAGTTGTTTCCAGTTATGATTACACCCTTTTACTTTTTTTTCTTCCTCTTTCCAGAACTGTTGCTGTCCAAGCCATAATCCCTGATTAGGAAATATATATATATATATATTATTTCCCAATGTATTTATTAACAGAAAACTTTATTATACCATTTTCTTGGACTGCGATCATTAAGCTTGGCAATTTAGAAATTCAGATTGCCTTGTAATAGCAACTAAGCTTCCTTCATGACTTACAGTTACACTGCTTTTTTGGCTTTTGCATGTATATGTTAGTATGTGTGCTATCCACTCAATAAAAAACATTTTTATATTGTCATCTAAATCAAGAAAAAGAATATTTAATAACAGTGGAACAAGAGTGCTATTTTTGAGTGACCTTGTGTAATGAGTTCTTGCACAAAATTAACAATTACATTTTGAAATTTGTTTGTAAAGTTGATTTAATCCTTCCCTCATAGTTTTTAATTCATCTGTCTTACATAAAATTTAACTTTTAATCATGAAGACATGTGATACTTTGCTGACTTCCTCTACTATATAGTACCTACCAGACTTCTAATATTTTTGTTTTTAAATAACAGTTATTTGATAAACACTACTTCCAATAATCAAAGTACTTTTTGTTGTATCTTATTTTGAATACTAGTATCATAAATGTCGTTGCTAGGTACAACTTCACTTTGCTTTATAACTTTGAAAATGTAATTATGGTTGTGATTTTAGGTGGACTACTCCAACCCTGATTAACTGTGATTAGCTAATTAACTATGAATGAAACCTGTTGGATAATCTACCACCATTTGCAGACCTTAATTTTTTCTTATTTTCTTCCTTCCTACCCACCTTCCTACGTAAAAGGGTGTTATAAGCAGAAATGGCAAATGAACATGTTCTGATTCCTTCCCTCCAAGATCTCATTTCTCATCCCCATGTGAATTTTTCTTTTTCTAAATAGTATGGTACATGTAATAAGGCCAAGCAGTACTCAATGTTGTCTCAAAAAAGTATTTTACTCCTCTCTCTTCTCTGTCTATGCTTTCTCTTCTTTACTTTTTCATTTTAGTTCCTAACGGTTATATGAGCATCTTATCTTTCTTTATAAAACATTAACGGGTATCTTCTACTGCTCCCATGTTCACAGTGGTGATGTATAATTTTGTCTCTATCTGCTCATGATTTGATGCACCAGTTGATGCAAGCCTATGCACCTCTTTGTAAGTGCTATATACTTTCCTTACATCAGTGCATCTATAGCAGCTTGCAAGTTCTATCTTCTCAGTACAACCGCATTCAGAGTAGGTCACAGAAAGGACACAGTTTTGCAATACCAGTAGGAGAAACAATTCTCATGCTATGTTTGGAAATATTTGGATTTTAGAAATCCTGAACAGATGTTTGTTTGATGTGGCTTGAAGTATGAACATCATTTCTGGGCTGGAAAGATTGTGCTGTTTCATGTGTTCCTGTGTTCTGCCTCTGGAAGGATAATTCCTTATCCTCAGAAGAGTCTTCATAGCCACATGGCCCTAAAAAGTCCAACCAGTTTCACTATAAGTCACTGTTTCACTATAAAAACTGCTGAATCAGCAGGACTCTCCTATCCGAATCCTTCATGAACCCAGTGATAAAATTTGTAGATACATTAAAGATTAGATATATTTCAGAGGAGCAGTCTGGGAAGAGATTTTTGACATGTAGTCAAGGCAAAATCCACTTCACATTATTGGATTAGCCTTTCTTGAAGTTTAATTAAATTGGTTTTCCCTCTATTAACTGTGATAACTAGGAAATAGCAGATGAGAGTGAAACTTCATCTCATTACAGTTTAATAAGTTAAATCTCTTCTTCTGTCTCTAATGCTAGGAAATACGCATTATTTTATGTTAATCATGCTAATGGATTTTATGTTAGCAACTTCAGAACACATGCTATTGTCCACATTTCATCCATAGTGATTACCCTCTTTTCAAGCAGTAAATCTACCATTACTGGCTTAACCAATAACTTAAAGCGAAGAAATTTACTCTCTAATGTAGGGAAAACCTGAAGTAGGCTTCTTATATTAAGCTAAATTATAAACAAAACAAAACAAACAAACAAACAAACAAAGCTTCTAAAATGGACTGAGTGTAACAGACTTTGTAACCATTTTCATCATTAGGGATTTAGATAGAAGCTACGAAGCTTGTCCTCTTTCTCCACTTTCAGTGAAATACTTTAACAAAATCCCCAGTTTTAGGGTATGAGGAGGTCCGGTGATTTCAACACAACTATTTAAATTGAAATACATCATAACTTTAAGGAAGAAGTCATGTTCAACCATATTCCTGCATTGCCATCACAAAAAATACACTCTTTTTTTTTTTTTTTTTTTTTTTCCTAAGTAGGAATGTAAGCTTGAACAGAAAATCATTCAGAGATAATTGTCCAGGTAACACATCAGGTGTATAGGAATAGAAACTGCCAAAATTTTCTCCTCCTAACTGTGAACCTCAGGGAACTGAAGATAGCAACTTTCTGTGAGTGCCTGATTCCCTGAGGTACTTCCAATCCCCTGCAAATATGAGATTGGTAGAGTGGATGGAATCTTGTTCCTGCTACACACAGGTGAGGAGTATGATGATCATGAGACTTTTTCACAAATAAGTTGAGAATAACAATTTGGAAGTGAATAATTTGGAACATGAGGAAAAATGATTCCTTATAATCATTCAAAGCTACAGGCTTAGGGCAGAGTGGCTGGAAAGCTGTGCAGAGGAAAAGTACTTGGGGGTGCTGACTGCTGCACACCTGAACGTGAGCTGGCACTGTGCCCAGGTGACCAAGAAGGCCAATGGCATCCTGGCTTGGATCAGGTGTAGTGCAGCCAGCAGGACCTGGGAGGTGATCATCCCCCTGCGCTCTGCTCTGGTGAGGCCACACCTCAAGTGCTGTGTTCAACTTTGGGCCCCTCAGTACCAGAAGGACATCGAGGCCCTGGAGCATGTCCAGAGAAGGGCTACAAAGCTGGTGAAGGGCCTGGGACACAAGTCCTGTGAGGAGTGGCTGAGGAAATTGAGGGTGTTTGGAGAAGAGGAGGCTCAGGGCAGACCTTATTGGTGTCTGCAGCTGCCTGAAAGGAAGGAGTGGGGACCTGGGGGTCAGCCTCTTCTCAAAAATAAGTAGTTGCAGAACTAGAGGGAATGGCCTCAAGTTGTGCCAGGGGAGGTTTAGTTTGGAAATTAAGAGAAATTTAAATAAAATACCTAAAGGTGATGGATTTTAAGTTATCAACTGGGCATTGTCCCTGGCTCATAGTAACTCCTCATGCATACTCTGAGATCATGTTGAACGATAAGTGGACCAGTCCAGAAACATGCTAAAGACTACTCTGAAAAATTCATGACATAGGCAATAGAATTGCAGTGCCCAGAAATATTCCTTGTTACTATTTAATATATTAGTAGAGACTAAGTTTCTGACAGTCATATTCTGAGCTCTCTGAGGAAAAAACAAACAAACAAATAAACACAGTGTTATTACTTGTCTATTCTGTAGATAATAGAGCCTAATCAGCTAGATGCTAGTTAACCAGCTAGATACTTCCTGTAATGGAAATTAAAAATGATTACTATAATAAATTGAGAGGGGAAAAATCTATTGTAGAAATAACTACACAGTCATTTAACTATTTTTTTTTTCAAGAAATAAAAATAAATAATAATAATAATAATAAAATCCTATGCATTGCAGAACTTTACTGGTAGTAGTTGTGCCAGTAGTAAAGGTTATCAAATAATTTACTAAGTAGGGTACATTTGTCTTTTATTTCTGTTTGACACCAATAACATCACATTTTGACAACAGTGTAGTTATGTAAATTCATGCAAGTTTATTTGGATCCTAATATATTCAGTTATAGCAAACTCTATTCTCTATGTTGAGAATGCAAACCAAGACAGCTATCATGTTTCGTCTTTGTGTATAAGATGTAGCCTTGATCACAAAGCTCAATGACACCTTTTTTTTTTTTATTTAACATTACAATATACCTTTTTATAATTAAATACAGAGATATGTTGCTTTTGTTCCTTCCTTGGTGTCCATGTATGCTTCTTCTTTCATCATTACTATTATTTTTTGTTTGTTTGTTTGTTTACTCAATTTAAGGTGTCTTACCACCCTGTCAGAGAATAGAAGCTGACTCTTCCACATTCTGATCTAGAAATAGATTTTTGGCAAAACATATGTGGTGTTAGAAATAGCCTCAGTTCCTTTGCTTTCACTTCCATAAAAAGGAGAAGTGAGTTTTATTTTCTTCTACAGACATGTAGGGAAGAATGACTAACTATGTATTAGTCTGGAGATATCAAAGGGTTACACATAGAACTTTGTAAAACATTCGGTATTCTCATTTACTGTAAAATGAGTTGTCATTATTTTTAAGAACTAAGTTAAAAAAATACTTTGGAAAATTATGTGTATATATATATATATATTATGTATATATATATATGTATTATGTATATATATATATACACACATATATATACATATATATATGTATATATATATATATAACTTGCAGAATCATACATATATTTTATGTTTTATTGCTACTTAATGCAATCTATGGTTTGTTTGTTTGTTTGTTTGTTTTTTCAACATGGTTTTCCAAATTAAACTTTCTCATAAATGGTACAAAATCTTTTTCAAATATATGCTAGAATTTCCTAAGTATTATATGTTATCCTCTCTGTAAAAGAATAGCAAAGCTATCAGTCTTTCTGAAAAGTAAAACTACTTTTAGCGAACTTTCCTTGCATTTTAACGCTACTGAAAACAAAACAACAACAAAATCCTACAAATTCACAAGTGGAGCAAATTCCCTTCATCAAGACATCTTTTGAGGTGTAAATCAGTGTTCTCACAAAGATTACAATTTACAGATGTAGTACTCTGATAACTACTGGACAGTCCCCACTGCAGGAGCACTTGCTGCATTAGAACAAATTCACATCACAGCTCATTCCTCTGGTCCACTGTATGGTATGTGCACACAGTGGGAATTTCTAATGGGATTGAGTCTGCAGTTGACAAACCTGGAGCATGCTGAGAGTCAGTGGTCTTCAAGTCAATGAACCAAAGGCTTAAACACACCAGCTGTGCTACACAAACTGGTTCAGAACATCTATCAGATAAAAATATTTATACTTTCTTTATGGATAATGCCACTGATTTGTATCCACTTCCCACGTTGTCAAATTAAACTAATGCTGCTTGCCACAGGGCAAAGAAAATTATATATATGTGTGTGTGGGGGTGCATATATATACTCCTACTATTCCTAATATTTAGTTATTAGTTTTCTTTATTTATCATAGCCTCCATGTTTTAGCCCCTAAATAACACAAGGACACCTATCACTGTAGACATCATTTTACTGGACTAAATAAATGCCGTAACCTATAAATTGGAACAACCCCATAAACAGTACAGATTCTGACAATTTGTGCATTTCTGTGAAGGAAAATAACACACCAGCAAAACAACAACAACAAAATCCCATGCATATGAAAGTCATGACTGTATCAGGAACAGTTAATTAGTATAAAAAGAAAAGTTTGCTGATCAGATCTTATTTTCTAGGTATTTCCATGCCATGCAGATGAAAAAAAGACACTCATTCCCTGGAAGCATTGTCATTGGGTTATCTAAGTTTCACAACAAATAGAAAGCATCACAATTTACAATAGTTCTTATGCCCTTAATTATTTACCGAGCAACCTAATCCTATTAACTACAACTCAATGAGTTAGTTTTACACATGTGATGCTTTCATAGCACTCTTCCAGTTATTCATTTCAGGAGACCTCTCTGAAGAGCTGGGTTGTAGATTGTGGTGGCTGCCCAAGTGCTACCACATCAATTTGAACTTTCTTATGGTTCTTTAGTTGTGTTTCCTTCTGTTTGCCAATGACTCAAGTTATTTCTATTCCACATGTGATTGCTGCTCCTTCTTCCACCTGTCTTTATCCATTTGTATATCACAAAGCCTCCTTGCCTTAGTCATTAGGCACCCTTGATGGTGCTCAAAACAGAAGATCACAAAACACTGCTTTCCTGGAATTACTTGTAATTAATCAGGTAATCAGGTTAACATGCATATAAACCATTGTATTTACTTTCCCCTTGATCTCTGTTTTCTTATCTTTATTTTCTGAGTTAATCAGAGCAGGGTCCATTTCTGAGAAAACATTGTAATAGGCATCTTCATAAATAACTTAATTGTGATTAGTACAAACACCTCAAATCAAAAGCTTACATGTATGTATCTTTTTTTTTTTTTTTAATTAACAGGAATTCAGTGAAATTATTGTGATAATATATGGATTTAATTTTTGAAAAATGGTTTATTTGTTTGCTTTTTCTGAATAGTACTGTTGTTGCTGGTATTTTGATGTTTAAAGTATAAAATCCTACATGGAGAAACAGTAATTAATCTTCTACCTTTTCCTGCCATGTCAGTGTCATTGAATGGTTCCAAATTTAGTGTTACAAAAAATTTTCATGCTTTTCATATATTAAGAATTTTTTTTTTTTTTAAGGTGCCAATTTTCTTCATGTTCAACTCCCACAAAATAACATTAGAAAATAAGAAATTAGAAAATAAGAATGGTTTCTGTGAATCACACTGAGATTGTTTTGACGTCATTAAATGCAATAGACAGTATTTAACAGCAGCAGATAACCAAATTTAAGAAACAAACAAAAAAAAAGTAGGGAGTAATAAGTCATAATTATATAAGTAATTAATAATACTAATAATTATTAATAAATATATATTATAGATTTTTGTTGTTGTTATTATTATTGTTTTTATGTTTTTGTCTTATGAGTTGTTGGAATACTACACTGCATTAGTGCGTCAACCCACTCCATCAAAACTATTTCAGGAAACATTACATCTCTGGCTGAGACGTGGTGGTGCTCAGTATGAGAAGTTCTAGTCCATCAAGTCTTCCTGCAGTCCCTGGAGATACCTGTGGTCAACAGTGAACACGCAATATGAACAAATATTTCAGGTCTTGTATCTTTGTTAACCAGTGGAGTGAAATATTTTTTTTTATGGTGCAGTTCACTCAGTATAACAAAATTAATTTAAACAGACTGCACTTAAAACCAATTTTTAATTTGTGTTGACTACATGGAAGCCTGCTGTGACTGACTCAGATGTTGACTCTAGCATTATCAGTTTCTTTGAGCAAGTAAAATGAATTTCATTTATAATCTCAGTACTCTCACCTTTCATCAATTCTGTCTAAGTTTGTTTAAACTCAGTGCAGAGAGAAAATTCCGAAATAGAGCTTCCTCTATTTCAAAACCTATATAGATTTTAGAGATGTTTTTTTCTGGATTCAAAAACAGACATTTGTTTTGAGTTGTGAAAACTTATGAACAGAAAACATAAATATATAGGTAAGATATCTTCTTCTTATAATGTGTAGTATTGTATTTGAGGGAAGCCCTCCTGCTTATTCTATAATAATGAGTGTTTTTGATATATATATATATTCAACATATTTGTGATCAGTGTCAGTGGAAGAAATAACAGATTTGATTGTCTGATGCTTCAGTATGACACCTCTATTGTGTTCAACTCCTTTTCCTTTTATTGAATGAAGATGGTACTTCTACTCAGAATTAGGTTATTAGAAGTGGAAGGATCTTGAGTTCACAATACAGTACTCTTCCGTAATGAAAAGCATAGGTTGACCTGATATAATTCCATGCAATATTCCAAAAGCCATGTTGATCTTTATTATGAATGAAATAGTTTTAAATTCTTAAAAGACAAGAAACTACATTTGTTGAAATTATCATCTAATTTTTCTTCATACTGGTTAAACATTGTGGGAAAGAAAATATGTTTTATTTTACCAAAACACCATTTTACCACTTCTCTACCTCATCAATGAACATTTCCAGACAATCCAGGCTGTAAGCTGGAAAGAGAGTGTTTTGTATTTCTTCAGGAGGAAGTGAATTTTCTTGCACTTAATTTCTTGAAAACTGGATGTCTTCCTTGCATTTTTGTTCATTCAGACTCTACTGATTTACAACAGGCATTGTATGACATGAAGCTTGTCTTCACATGCATGCAAGTGCATTCTTTCAATTACTATAAGAAACCTATGTCCTACCCTGTAGGATAGTAGTCATGATAATTTCTGCGATCAGAATATGCTCCTGTAAAAGTGTGTTCCTTAAAAATGATTGTCTCTGTTTTCCTTCATTGCCTAAGGCATACCGCTGATTCCAGTGGATGCTGATTTGGCTGAGATGTATAGAAGAGGTCTTTTATTACCTTGAAGTTGGTGACTCATGAAAAATTCTGTGTCCGCTAAAACTGATCTATGGAATTACAGCTTCACTTCTCTATCCCTACCCCATGTTAATGCAATGCTTCTGACTTGCTTCTGTCTATATTGAAGACAGAAGAAGTTAGAGCATTATAGAATGAATAATCAACTGCCTGAGAATACATTTTTATTTGATTACTTTTCAAATTTATAATTATCATTCTTAATTCTAATCCTGTCCTCCAGAAACTCATTTTTCATATGAGTTCTGTTTTCTGAAAATGTAAATGGAAACACTTTCAAACAAAATACATTTTCAGAAATTATTTACGTAATGTTTATGTGATTATGTCCTCCATTATTATGTGAAGGACTAAACAAGTGACCTTTGCCCTCTGAATCTCTGTTAGAAAGGAAAATACTCTGTTTTCACTAATGAGAGGACATAGTGCTGGATTATACCTGATCCATCCGTGTTGCTGGAGCAGCCAGACTGTCCTATGAAATATACATTCAATGCACTCAAGGTCTCTGTCAATAATAATTCACCTTTTGCTTTCTTTACTAGACAAGGTCCCATGTGACTTCATAGGACCAATCTGTGGTCCTATGTTTAAAGTTTATATTTTCCTAAGACTGATTTCTAGAGAAGTAATCATAGCATTGTTTATTTTTTTATCCTTCACTATAAGAGCTTGAATAGAATCATAGAATCATAGGACATCATGAGTTGGAACGGACTCACAAGGATCATTGGGTCAAACTCCTGGCTCCAAACAGGACCATGCGTACCTTACATCTGAGAGCACTGTCCAAACACTTCTTGGAAACCAACAACCTTACTGCCATGACCACCTCCCTGGGGAGTCTGTTCCAGCACCCAGCCACCCTCTTAATGAAAAACCTTTCCAAATATTCAACCTGAACCTGTCACAGATTCAGTCTGTTCCCTCATGACCTGTCACTGGTCACCAGAGAAACCAGAGCCTTCCCCTCTGCTTCCCCTCATGAAGAAGCTGTTGCCTGTGCTGAAGTCACCCCTCAGTCTCTTCTCTGAGCTGAACAAACATCCACTCCTCATATTTCTTGCCCTCTAGACCATTCACCATCTCTGTAAATCTCCTTTGGACATGCTTTGATAGTTTTATGTCCTTATGTTCTGGTGACCAAAGCTCCACATAGTACTCAAGGTGAGGTCACACCAGAACAGAGTGGGACAATCACTCTCCTCAACTGGCTAACAATGCCATGCTCGATGTACTCCAAGATAAAGTTGGCGCTCTTGGCTGCCAAGGCACACTGTTGACTTATAACCAAGTTGTTGTCAACTAGAACCCCCATATCCTTCTCCATGGGACTGTTCTACAATCTCTCATCCCCCTAGCCTATACATATACCCAAGTTTGCTACATCCCAGGTGGATAATCTTCTCTTGTTATATTTCATGTGTTGGTGATTGCCCAGACCTCTAATTTGTCAATATCTCTCTGCAAGACCTCTCTACCCTCAATGGAGTCAACAGCTCCTCCTATATTAGTCTCATCTGCAAACTTATTTATGCATTCTAGTCCTGCTTCCAAGTCATTTTTGAAAACATTGAAAGAAATTTCCCCAAAACAGAGGCCTGGGGAACCCCACTAGTGACTGGTTGCCAGCCAGATATAACCCCATTTACTATAACCCTTTGATCCTCCCACATCAGCCAATTGTTCACCCATCATATTATGTAGTTGTTTAGCTATATGCTGTCCATTTTTCCCAGAAGGAAAAAGAAAAAACAATATTAAGCTTTACTGAAATCCAAAATTATTACATCAGCTGGCTTCCCTTGGTCAACTAGGTCGGTGACCTTGTCATAAAATAAATTAAGTTCATTAACAGGACTTTCCCTTCATGAACCTATGTTGGCTGTTATCAAAGACTGCATTGTCTTTCAAGGGCTTTTCAATAACTCCCAGATTAATCTGCTCCATATTTTTGCTTGGCACTTGAGTGAGACTGTTAGGCCTGTAATTACCAGGGTCTTCTTTCTTGCTTTTCTTGAAAGCTGGGGCAATATTTGCCAGCTTCTAGTCTACTGGGACCTCTCCAGATTCCCAAGACCATTGCAAAGTAATTGAAAAAGGTCTCATGATAACATCAGACAGCTCCTTCAGTACCCCTGGGTGAATCCCTTTGGACCCCATAGACTTATGTGCATTCAAAATTCATTATTCTTATAAATAACATTATGTTGCAGATCAATTGTAACTGATAAAATCAATTGAGTACATTGTATTAAAAAGAAAAAAAAAAATATAAAAAATATATATATTATTTTTGTAAAGATATGCTACTCTCCAATTAATAATTCAGGCATGAAAAACCTTTTATTAAAAACTGTCTTATCTTAACCCTTTACACTCTTCTGATAGAGAAAAAGGTTGTGATTCCTGATCATTTTATTTCATTATTTCATTATTTATTTATTTATTTAATTGGTTAAGACTGCCTTTCTCACATAACTAGTGAAACTTTTCTGAACAGTCACTGCCTTGTGCCTAGTGACTGAATTTTGTATATATTGATATTAATTTTGTTTTTGTGATTGGTGATCAGTTTGTCAAGTAGTAATGAGATCTCTACCTCAGTACAAACATATTTATAGACAGATATTTGGGTTTTCATTGATGTTCAAAAACAATTCAATACCTCAGAGTTTTCAGTGTTGTTTTATGGAAATTCAATATAAAATGGGATACTTGCCAGGGACTATGTCTTAATTTTATTCTCATTTTCCTAGTTCACATAGATTGAAACTGAATTGAATTGAATTGAAGCTCTGAAATATGATTTAAGTGACAGTTTGTTGAAAGCAATTTTTCTCTCTTTTTTATTTATTATGACTATTTTATTTAGAAGTATGAAGATTTCAGTGAAAGGTGGCTTTTTAGGTATTATTTTTTAAGTTTTTCTCAAAGAAATAACACTCCACTGCCCCATCCTGGGCCAGATGTCTCAATAATAATTTTGCATGACTAGGAAGACTAGGAAGGGAAACTCAAGTTCAAGGCTGCTTTTTTTTTTTTTTTTTTTTTTTTTTTTTTAAATATATATATATATGTATGCTGCCTCCAACACAGGAGCCCACATCACTGAAAACACAATTATTTTTGTATGTCTGCTAACAATTCTGAAAGGTTTGGGTTGTACTCTGAGCCACAGTAGCTGGCTAAATGGACCACTGTTTTGTCAAAGGACATCTCTTATTTATGATATGTGTCAGAACTCTTTATTCTTGTTTATTTCAATATTTGAACTCTCTGAAATTATTTGCCATGCAGTTCTGCTCACAACCAGCTTCTTAGAAATATTTTTTGTGCTTTATTAACAAAGAGAAAAGCTAGTATTCTGTTATTCAACTGCTTAATCTTTTTCTAAATTGGAGTCTGGGTAGGGAAAAAAAAAAAAAAAAGAGAGAGAGAGAAAATAAGGTTTGAAACACAAATGAAGAGATGGAAAACATATTATGAAAGAAAAATGTTACTAAATTTAAAATGGTAGAAGTAGCTAAAAATATTTTTTTAGTCAATCAAGCGCAGATGAAATATACAGAGGCAATATTGACTGTAGAACACCATAATCACTCTTTCAGTCTGATGCTACACTTTCTGAGTTCAGTTTGTTTTTAAACGACTTTCTTTCAGCTATCTCCTATTTTTGAAGTATGATAATGATAATATTGGCTGACATTACAACTTGTTCAAGATAAGAATTATCTACTATTGCAGAAAGTGAGTTTATCTGTAACAGACCAAAGCCTCAGTCAAAGATTGTGACCTATTTCAAAGTTCAGTTGAATTCAAAATGTTTAAGACCATTGTTTGTTTTTGTTTTCTGTGTAAACATCTCTGTCCTCACAGATATGCATGAAAGACAGTGTCTGCTCTAAAGAGGTAGATATTTTTTATCCAAATAGATAAAGGAAATGAAAAATGAGAAGATAAAACAATGGTATAGAGAAAGTGACTTGACCAAAGTGCCACTGCAGATTAATTAGAATTAATACATGGTGACATAAACTCTCTGCAGGTCCCTCAGCTCATCAATGATTCTGCTGGGACTTGACTTTAAACTGGTTGAGGATAGGAGCCTCGATAAGAAAGAACCAAAACTGAAAGTAGGATGAGAAGAAGAACTAAAGGCAAAGTATATAAACCCATATAGAATGGCAGCATGAAATGTTCACACAAATAGTCAGAGAATACTTATTCTCTACTTTAGCAGTCCAGGTTAAAGTTATATGAAATCAGTGTCCTAATGTATACTTTTACTTGTAATGAAGCTGGGATTCATGGTTTGTGCTGTGAATACACACGTTTCAGAAATCCACAGTCTTTCAGAGGACTTCTGGCTCAAACTGAGATATGATCGGAGAAATGGGTGAAGTCATTTTAAAATTGAGAATTTTATTTCCTGAGCACATAGGAGCTTTACTTGATGATCCTTGTGAATCCCTTCCAACTCAGGATATTCTAGAAGTCTAGTATTTCTCTCAAAGATTTCCTTAGCTGTGATTATAAGTCTGCTGACCAGATCTGCTGGAGTGTGTTTTACTTTGCAAACTTTTATTTTAAAGATGATATCTAGTTAAAATTATTTTTAAAACAGTTGACTGTTTCCAGAGTGGATTTAAAAGTCCACAGACTGATCTATGATTCTTTAGTTTCTGAAATAAAATGTTGGACTACTTTAATGGTAGATCTACAATCATGTTATGAATACCTTAATAGAAATACCCCACATCATTTTACCCTTGAAGTATTTTTAGGCTACATTTTAGGCTACCCTTGAAGGATTTAGGCTACAAACGTGCTCTGAAATCCTGCTGTAATAATTAAGTTTATAAATCTTCCTGTCATGTTTAAATCTATCATGATTTATAAACCCTTTTCAGGTTTTATATCTCTGATTTTTCCCCAAAGTGAAGATTTAGTAAAGAGCTCCAAGTTCATAACTGGGTGTCACTATGACTATATTGAACATGACAAATTCTCCTAGTGAACTTTAAGATAATCCAAGAATCTCATAGCCTGTCAATGTGGCCCAAAATTGAGAAAGAGTTCATGTCTAAATTATTTCTTAAGTAGTATTACAGAAGAAAGCAGCCTTGAATTATTTTAAAATATATTTTAATGTAAACTTTTTTTTTTTGTTTGTTTGTTTGTTTGTTTTGCTTCTCATGAACCTATAAGATGGATAAGGAGTTGAAATCAAGATTTTCCTCAAGGAACTAGTCCAAACCCAGAACCAAAGCTAGTCATAAACATATTTGTATTCTACCCTTCAGTGTCTCTTATTTAAATAGGAATAATCAATTTGATGATTTGTCTCTCAAGATAAGCTGTCTCTGTATTTTGACCAATATGGGCTGTTTATTACAAAAAGAAAGCTGTTTACAATATAGGTTTGAAGGTCTCGGTCTTACAAAACTTTGGAATTAGATTATGCATTGCCTAGTCCCATGTTATCTGCTAGCAAAATCTTTAGCTCTCTGTGAGTGACTGTGTATTTTTACATGTTTTATATGCATTTATACACCTCCCAGTTACAGAATGTCTGTGCAACAGACACTACATTCCCTAGTTGCATATCTCTTACTGGTCTCTTTTGTGAGACAGACATTGCAGATGCTCCATGTCTCCTCGTACCTTCAGCTAAAGCTAAATGAAATTGAGTTGAACCCAAATACTGAATAACTTCTACTTGAATTTAGTGAATATTCATGAGACTGCACTCCAGTTTTCCAGAATAGGTGAGCCCATGGAACATATGCATGATAGAGTTCCATGAAATCACGAGTATAGAAAAGTGGATAGAAAATAATAAAATCTAGATGGACTTTACCCGTTAAAGTATGAAGTACTTTAAAGCAAAACAAAACATTTCCTGTTACAAAATATAATTTAACTGTGGAACTCAATGCCACAGAAGCTTGCAGGTTCAAACAAAACAATTAAATTAATAAGAAAATAAATTTCTCCACATCTAACCAATAAAAGATATTACTATCTCCAAAATGCCCCAAGGTACAGATCACTTGAAACAATTAAGGAAACATACTGTGAAAACATTGTCATATATTATTCTTTTTTTTTTTTTAAGTCACTTATCATTTGATACAGCAATGCAGTAAATGTGCACAAATGTGCAAACCTCCAATCTTGTTTGAAAAGGACATTCCCGTGTCCTTTTATTTAACTCACTTCCCTCACACAACCTTTTTTTAGTAACTTGGATCTCTGCATGATTAAACAGTACTAGGTAAACAATTAATATGCAAATTGGTGATTCTCTTTATTTTTATGTATTGATTATCTTAGGGATTTTTAATATTTTATTTCATATTATCCTGGGAGGTTGGAAATTCACTGTTCAATATTCAGAGCTTAATGCACTCTGAACTGGTCTTTGTAAAGCAACAATGAATATTTCACAGAATAATGTTCCAGAAGATTTGAGGATTCTGTGACGCTGTAATACAAATTTAATTCCTTCCCTTTTTATATCAAAGACCTGAGTACTCAGGCTATACAGTCAGTATAGCCTTATGCTATTATAACATCTTTCCTAGAGAGATGGCAAGGAAATAGTTCTGTCAAATGACATCAGGACTGATTTTTTTTATTATTATTATTTCTTTTTTATTCAGGAATTCAGTACTTTCAAAAAGTCTTGCATCAAATCAAAAGGTACTTCAAATGACTTGCTCTGTACATAAGGAAACAGGATTGCAAGACCCTTAACAGACTGTGACAACAGCCATACATCCTTCAGCTCTGGGATAATTTTCTAAAATGTAGACAGTTTTCTCTCATATTCCTCACTAACCAGAAGTCCATTTCCACACTAGGAAATCCTCTAAGGGCAACCCTAATGGAACTGCTGCTGAAGCACCAGCAACCTCTTCTTTAGGAGATCTTTTGGTTAATAGTCTTCTACTCTGTTGACTGACTGTATTCTGATTAAATAAAACCAATTAAACTCTTACTACTTAGTAAAATTCGTATCTAACGAATGGAAATTGTGAGAAACTCAGTTGTGTTTTTGCAGTAGAAAACTAACCTTCTGTATTCAAAGGTATTTGTGTAGTCATATCAAAGAGAAATGCTAAGTAGATATGTGGACAGTAGAAGGCCTCACTGTTCCAAAATAAGGTAGAAGCTTGAGAAAAACAGGATGAGAAGTGTGAGAATAGTAAAACAAAAATCACAAGTTCTCAAACATAAGAAAGGAGGAAAAAAAAAAAAAAAGAGAAAAATTAAAGGGTTAGAAAAAAAAAGCACATATATAGTATAGAGGAGCATTAAGTAGCTTGTGAACCTGTAGCACTCAACCAATGAGGAAACAGGTGATCGGGTGTCGGGTAATAAGGAATAAAAGGTTATGATTTGTTTGTTTACTATAATGCATTCGTAATTGGCAGGACGCCCACGATTGTAATCATGAATAAAATAGCAACACAGAAGGTCCTGTCTGAAGAAAATTATTAGAGATTTTTCTCACATTCAAAGGGTGACTAAAGAAAAGCTCTCTGTGAGTGTTTTTGTATAAGATGAAATCTGGTGTCTTCAAGAAGGATATAAAATAGGACAAATTACTATCTGTTAATTATTTTCATATTTACAGTCTGATTTAATAAACACAACCTTATGGGAAACTTCAAAGAGATATCTTTTAATGTTTTGACTACATGTTTTTTTTTGTTGTTGTTGTTTGGTTTGTTTTATAAATTGCTTATCTATAGTTGGTTAATGCCTCAAAGAAATAAACTTTTCTTGGTTATTCAAAATACTCATTTATATCATTGTTATATTTGCATTAAAATATATAATCGTAATTTATCTTTCTTTTCAACATATGAAATATAATAATTGACAATAATTGATAATAATATCATTATAATGATATATAATATCATTACATTAGTAAAGGAAAAAAGTAACCTGAATATTCTTGCTTACCTACAGTATTACAGAATTACTTTTCCATTAACTTAAGCAACAACATTAAGGTAGTCCTTTTGGGTAATGGCCTAATTTCTGTACATAAACAGGCAATTTTTTTTTCATTCACAGCAAGTAGGTGCTGTAGATTCATATTTTTGTAAACTAAGAAAAATGCTCAATATGTGAATAAGTTCATAGAATCATAGAATTGCTTGGGTTGGATAGGACCTTAAAGATCATCTAGTTCCAATCTCCCTGCCATAGGCAGGGATGCCACCCACTAGATGGCATTTAGTTGGACTAGATAATCTTAAAGGTCTTTTCCAACCTGAATGATTCTATGATTCTATGATTTTCCCTTGTTCTATGTTCTTGTACACACTATGTAAAAACAAAACCATCGTTTTCACAGAAAGATTTCCAGAATTCGTCAACCACTTGTACAGGCCATAGAGGGAATAAACATCTCAGATACCCTGAAGAAATAAAGGTGATTAGTTGTCTTTTTGTAACATATTCCTTATAACTTTACAACATCATAAATGAGCATATGTATGCATTCTTTCTCCTTTCCCTCTGATTTGAAGTTTAGGTCCACAGGAATTGTGGTGTGTAAGAGATGATTTAAAAACTTAACAGAGATCTAAAAAGCTGTAGTGTGGGTATATAGACAAGTTCTGCATCAAAATACTCAGTAAATAAGTTGTTTGGAAAACTTCATACATCAACATTGAATCAAGGTGAATAACTCTTCTCAGTAATTTCCTTCCAGGGTAACTGTAGATGTAGTTACTGGATGGTGGTACTTCTGCAACCAGACAAATTACCTGGATGGCCTGTCTGACTTCACTTTGCTGATGCCTGAGTGTCAACAGCCAATATGCATCACAAAGCCACAGCATGGAGTTTGCTCTTCCCTAGAGCTTGAAATTGGAGGGCAAGTTTGCAATTCTCTGTCTGTACAAGTGCATGGGTTAAGGATTTGGTCCATCTCCTGAATAGGCAGAAATCCCCATATTTTGGAAAGAACAAAAAATGAAGTGATTTTCCAGGTGCTTGATTTTCCAAGGTTTTCCAGGACAATGAAAAAAGGAGAGAATAAGGCACCTAAATATGCATTATAAGAGAGTATGTAATAGTCTAAAACATTTACTGAGGAATCCACCAGGGCTTTGTTTTAATCACTTCTGATATTTAAGTAATCTTTTCTGTTAGTCCATCTGACTGTATGTCACAGAGCTTGACTTATGCTTAAATAGCCCTATGAGAAATGCAAAATGAACGGTGACTGAATTTATTATAAAAAAATAAATAAATAAAATGCATAAATAAATGTACATTCCAGGAATTAATCAAAAGAATAGGAAGAAAAAATATACAGTTAAATAAATCCCAGATTCTTCTGTATCTTGACTTCTCTGTAAATAGGGATAATCAAAGATGTTCAGAGAGAAAGGATTCTCTAATACCATCAATATTGACAATCAGTTTTACTTTCTGTAACGCTCAGCTCTTCTTACGTTACACATTTCCTCTCTGCTTCATAATGCAGCCCATTTTCAGCAGAAGATAAATTATTCCAGGACTATAATTATGAACAGTCTGAAGTATATGTATGTGAAAATAAAAATATATATAGAAAAAAAAAAAAAAAAAAGAAAAAAAATCACAAAAAGAGAACAGAGATACAAGGCTATTCAATCTGTTTGTCTTAACATGTGGAAAAGGAATATGAAAAAAGAGATGAAGAGATGGGGGGTATAAATGACAATTTTATTTCTTAAGGCATTAATCCTTCGCTATACATTAGTGAACATTCATAATGATAGCTTTATAGAAATATTTATCTGACAGAAATTTTTATTTATAAAGCACGCACATTAAATCTGACAACTTGATATAGTGAGATATTTACCTTAAACCAGTATAAACAATTATCAGAACAGCATATCCATTGATAAAATATCTTGAAACTCACTTAACTTCTGCTGTTATATATTTTAAACATATATTTAAACATGCAATCCAGATAACCTGTGAAATAGTTTTCTGGAGACTCCTACATCATCAAAATATTTGATTTTTCTTAAACAGTTATCTTCATGAAAATGTAACTGTATAATATAGCCAGAAATTAATTTAAGCAGTCTTGCATCTGGTGATAGGGAGAGAAGACCATGGTGGAAGTTGTTCACCTTGACTTTAGCAAGGTTTTCCACACTGTCTTCCATAACACCTTCACAAACAGATAAAGAAAGGATGAGAAGAGTGAAAAATTAAGTAGATTAAAAACTGTCAGAACTGCTGGGCTCTAAGTGTTGTGGCCAGTGTCATAAAGTCCAGCAGAAGGTCAGCCACCACTGGTGTATCTCAGAGGTCAGTACTGAGCCAATACTCTATCTTCATTACTGACCTGGATGGTAGCGCACCCTCAGCAAGTTTCTAGATGATACTAAGCTGGGAGAAGTGGCTAATAGACCAGATAGTTGTGTTGCCAGTCAGAGGGACCTTTCAGGCCAGACCTCAAGTTCCCCAAGGGAAAAAGCCGGTCATGGCTTCAGACACTAGTACAGACTGGAAAGCTGCTTGGCAGAAACAGACGTGGGGTTCCTAGTAGACGTTAATATGAACTCAGCAGTGTGCCCTCATGACAAAGAAAACATCTTCCTGGACTGCACTTGGCAGAACTCTGCTAGCAGGCAAATAGAGGTGATCCTTCCCTTTTTCTCAGTCCTTTTGAGGCATATATGAATTACTGTGTCCTTTTCTGGGCTCCTGTCTACAAGAAAGACATGGATATAATGGAAAAAGTCCAGCAAAGGGCAGCAAAAGTGATTAAATGATTGAACATCTTTCATATGAGGAGAGGTTGAGAGAGCCGGGACTGTTCAGCCTGGAGAAGGACAGAAGGATCTTATCTCTGTGTATAAATACTTGATGAGGAGGAATAAAGAAGACGGAGCCACAATCTTCTCAGTGGTGGTCAGTTAATGGACAAAAGGGGATGAACATGATTTGAAATACAGGAAATTCCACTTAAACATGAGATTATTATTATTTTTTATTTCTTAATGAAAGTGGTCAAACACTGGAACAGGCTTGACCTGTGGAATGTGGAAATATGTTCCATCCTTGGAAATATTCTGAACACAGCCCTGAGCAACCTGCTCCAACTGACCTTGCTTGAGCAGGGGGTTGGACTAGATGATCTCTAGAGGTGTCTTTCCATGTTTTCCATTCTGTCACGCGGTGAAGAACAGAACAGCAAACTGCTGAAAAAAATATTAAAAACACCAGATCCTCCAATATAAAAATAGGAACCACACTGACTACAGTGGTTGCCACTAGAAGGGCTGTTTTAGCTTAGTGTAAGTAGATGAGTAATAACATTGGGAAAATAATAATTTTCTGTTCCTCCTGATTGCCTTTATGGGAACCATGCAGTATGTGATCCAGAACTTATCACAGAATCACAGAATCACAGAATTTCTAGGTTGGAAGAGACCTCAAGATCATTGAGTCCAACCTCTGACCTAAAACTAACAGTCCCCACTAAACCATATCCCTAAGCTCTACATCTAAACATCTTTTAAAGACTTCCAGGGATGGTGACTCCACCACCTCCCTGGGCAGCCTGTTCCAGTGTCTAACAACCCTTTCGGTAAAGAAGTTCTTCCTAACATCTAACTTAAAACTCCCCTGGCACAACTTTAGCCCATTCCCCCTTGTCCTGTCACCAGGCACGTGGGAGAACAGGCCAACCCCCACCTCACTACAGCCTCGTTTAAGGTATCTGTAGAGAACGATAAGGTCGCCCCTGAGCCTCCTCTTCTCCAGGCTGAACAAGCCCAGCTCCTTCAGCCGCTCCTCGTAGGACTTGTTCTCCAGGCCCCTCACCAGCTTCGTCGCCCTTCTCTGGACCCTCTCAAGCACCTCGATGTCCTTCTTGTAGCGAGGGGCCCAAAACTGAACACAGTACTCGAGGTGCAGCCTCACCAGAGCTGAGTACAGGGGGACGATCACCTCCCTAGCCTTGCTGGTCACACTGTTTCTGATACAAGCCAGGATGCCGTTGGCCTTCTTGGCCACCTTATCTTTCTTCTTATACCAAAAAATAAGCTTAACGTTTTCCTTTGGGTGACATAATGCATTTTGTTTGAAAATTAATTGATCAAAATAATAATCAATAAAAGAAAAGACGAAAGAAAAAAAAAAATAGTATGTCTAGAAGCAGGACAGGATGGTGCATGAGATCGTGATGGTATGACAAGAGTAATTCTGCCACAAAATACCTTAAAACATTCCTGACTTCATGGTTTTCTTGTTATTCACAGACTTTCCACTCTAAAAAAGAACTGATTTTGCTATATTTTATTGACTGCTATTTATGTCAGGCCAAGGTGCTCTCAGACCTAAATTTTAATTTAAAAATCTGATCAGCAAAAAATCATGTGTATTATCTAAGACCTGAGTAAGATTTTAGTAATTCGAAAGTTATCATATGGACTTCCTTTTACAAAAATATTTCCTTAAATTTGTCACTGATATCAATGAAAATTATAAGAAAATTTTCTTTAATGATTGTGGTTGACCACAAATTTATACCAACTTCTTAATGTTCTTTTATTATAGTACTCAAAAAGGTATTTCTAGAGTTCATGTGTTGACTTGCACTGCTGATTCTGATATTTAGTGGCCTGTAGAAAATAAGTCTGACAGAGAAAATCCAGACAGATTTTCTTCTGAAGATGTGGCTATAACTGAACTAGCAAGAAAGTGTGTCTTTTAATATCACCATCAGAAAAGCAGGGCAGTCATTTTAAACGTATTTTTACAATGTATTTGAATATTGATTTGAAGGGGAGGGGGAGGAGGAAGAGAAGGTTTATTTGTTCAGTTTTGTTTTTGTTTTTTCATTGATTATTAGTCATTGTCACCTTCAGCTAGAATGATACAAACTTACAGATGTTAGATAAGGAAACACAAAATAAGTAGAACAAGCAGATGAGATAGACTGGATCAGTCACTGAAATAACCATATTAAGAACTATTTCTCTTAATATGCCAAAGATCATTTAAATCTTTTCAATGTCTTAACAGATTTTTTATCAGAATCTCAGAATTTATTTAATTTTAGTTTAGTTTAGTTCAGTTTTGTTTTGTTTTGTATTGTTTTTATATAATTTTAAAACACTCACAAACTCTTTAAGCTAATCAAGGTACAGCTGATAAGAGCAAGATATATGAGGGAGAGAGAGATGCTGCTATTTCTAATCTATACTCTTAGAAAATGCTCTGACACTGTAGTCTTTAGGGACGTTTAAATAAATAGCTCCTGACTGGGAAGCCAAATGCTATCTACCAAAATAAATAACCATATACATACTACGTATTTTAGCATTTTTATAAGTAGGAAGGTAACATATCAACAATATTGTGTAGATCTGATATACCTGGTTCATCCATCAGGTTTTTATCTTCAGATGAATACCATCATTTCACTTTTGAAGGTGTAATTTGTCAATTTATTTTTTCTCAGTCATGTTTTCTTTGTTTAAAGCACTTAATGATATTTACGTAAGCCTTCCTTTTAAGATGAAATTAAACTTTTACAACATGATCATTTTTTTGAGTCAGACCATTTAGTAAGAATTTTTCCAATTTGTAATAATAGTACTTCATCCTATGTTTACTGCTGTAAATGGTTTACTGTTATGTTGGCTTCTCCCTAAATATTTACAGCTTTAGGCAGAGGTGAAGACATTTTATTAGTGACTCTGGCACTTTTTTCTTAAAAAACTACTGGGGAATAAAGCAGCTGTTTATTTAAATCTGCAGTTAAAATACAATGTACTTCAAGCAATATGCCATGGGATATAATCTTTCAACAGTTTTAAAAAATAAAACATGGGAACAACATAAACCAACACATAGTTATGCCAAGCTATGTTCTTCCCTTATGTGTTCAGACATCTTAAAACATATATTTTAAATGAGAAAACAATCTTATCTTTCAGCAACACAAAGCAAGGTATGTTCTAGAATGTATAATGCAGTAGTCATGTAATTTATCACTCAAAAAAAACACTAGTCCCTTTGGAACCTTCAGTTTCAGAAAATTCTGTATGTTCTTGAAACAAGAATTGTTAAAAAGAAATTTATTTTAGCATAATTATAGACACCTTGGAGACTGTCCTAAACTACAGTGAAAGGAATAGTGAGCTTTGTACTATAAACACATTTTCAAAGCTAATAAATAAATATGGAAAAAAAGGAAAAAAAAAAAAGTAACAGGCAAAAAAATGAAGCTTGAATTCATAAAAGCTAAAAGTTGGCCTGGGGTACTGGTATTAAGATGTTAAACATTTTACCATGAGTTAAAATCTGTTCCACATTGTCAGTGACTTTAAGAATTTTAAATATAAATGCAGTGACCTATATACAATTAAAATAAAAGTCTGTTTTCCAAAACCCTTCACCACCTCTCTATCTCTGTGTTATCACAGGTCCAATGGTTTAGTTTGTCAACTTTATTCCCTTTTCCTGGGCTCTTTAAAAACAGGCTACTAGTTGTTTTAAGAAAAACAAACAAGCAAACAAAACCAAAACAAAAAATAATAATAATAAAAAAGACAAAACCAAAACAAACAGAAAAAAAAAATAATCCCACAACTGAAAGAGAACTTTCTGAAAAGTTCTCTAGAAAAGCACTCAATTCCTAGAAAAGGACTCAGTTCAGAAAAGTTCCCTAGATTCTGTTCATGATACACTTATTCACAAGACATTTATCTTACCCTGTTTTACTTTCTGAAGTACCTTTAAGAACAAAAGCATTATCTAGTGCACATTATGTTTTTAATGGACTTTTTACTTTCAAATGATTCATTTGCAAATATTTATTTAGCAAGTTATTAACTTGCCATTTTTTACTTTTTTTTCTGAAAAGACTGAAAGAAAACAAATAATATTTTCCAAGTCAGATGATAAGGAAAAGTTTATCTGAAATGAAAGAGGTGACATTTTCATTTACATATTTATCAGTTCTCAGTGCTCATCAAAGCAACTGTGAAACACAGCTAGCATAGTTTGACATCAAATTCAGTATCAGGAATCATAAAAAATACCCCAACAAATCACACCTCCAACCTCAATCCATTCTAATGAATAAAGAGAATGTATTGAAAGTACATCAAGTTGCATGTTACATTAATTCAGTGTAAGGGTACATAAAAAGTAAGGGTTTAAAATACTGTATTTATAAATATACTGTGTTTGCTTGTAACTCTGGCAGAAGACAAAAGTAAATGAACTAGACTCACCTTCATATTTTCTTGAAATCTGTTAAGCCTGAGGAGCAAAATCTTTTTTAGTTTACAAATGCTTCTGAGGTGCAAGTATCCTTTATGGATCTCTGAATAAGGACATGAAGCTCCAGAACATGGTTGATCTTCCTATAGCTCTCCAGCTTCTTTAGCAGACTTGCTCTGGCTTATATTTTGACTCTTCAGCAATACACTAGATGCATATTGCATCCTAGGTACTGAAAAGTATTTTATTATTTGTATATACTTTGTACATAAGTAATATATGTCTCTTTAAGTAAAGATAAGTAAAGCATGTCTTTTTATATTATCTTTAATTTTTATTTTATTTTTATTTTATATTGTATATGTTGGTGATAGCAGTTCTATTTGGTGTGGAACAGATTTATTGCTTAAAATGTTGTCATCATCTTTTTGGGATATACAGATCACTAAGAAACATAGGATTCCAACTTTTTTGTCCTTAAACAAACTTTTATATGGAAAAAAAATAAATAAAATAGAAATATATAGAAAATAAAATAAAATAAAAATGAACTGCTGAAGAATCAGGTAACATTCTCAATACCTTCTTCTCCTTTGATTTTTTTTTTGTCATGACTTTTGAGGTACAACCATACTACTTATATACACAGAAAATATGAGAACTGTGTTTGTTCAATTCAAAGAACAGGGGGACATTTTATTGTTCTGCACATCTATCAAATTGGAAGATAAAGAGAAGATAGAGCCAGACTGTTCTCAGATGAGCACATGAAATACAGTGGACACAAGCTGCAACATTCTGAATAAGTATTAGGAAAAAATGTTCAACAATGACATTTTATGGAATCTCCATTCTCACAGATTTTTAATCCTGACTGAATAAGGCAGGTCCTGAACTACTTTTCAAAGTTTGCCATGTTTTGAAGAGAGATTTTGGCTAGATTTAGAGTTAAGTCCCTTTCCACCTAGAGTTTTTCTGTTTGTTACACAGCAAAACAAAATCTTAGTTGTTTTTTGTTATTATTTATATTATTCACAGTGATTGGTACAGTTGCTGATAAAGTTCGTAAAGCAGAGGGAATTCTGTTACCCAGTTACAGCCTTTCCATCACATATTTTATTCAGGTGGTAGGGCCTAAGGAGAATTTCTGTAGCATATTTTAGTATACTATATAAAATTTCTGTATATATTTTAGCTGTACCTAAAATACTTGTAGTATCTTCTAGAAGATCTTAACTATTGAAGTTAAAGGTTGTTTACATGGTGTCAGGCCCATATTTCTCACTGAGAGGAAAACCTTCAAGAGAGGCTACAGAAGAAGAAGGATGTAAAAAAAAAAAAAAAAAAAAAAAAGGTGGAGGCAGTGAGAGAATGAGTTTCATTATTTGATAGTTATAGGATTGTTAAGCATTTTGCAGGAAATTATCCTGTAAGAGTGTGGCTTGAATGGTGATTTGCATGAGATAGTGGAATCACAAGCTCACATCTTGGAAAGTCAACATTTGTTAAAATTTTCAAGCATTTGGATTTTTTTCCTCAGAAAGGTTGATTATTTTCACAAAAAGAAGAAAAATAAAAAAGAAACAAGAAAAAAAGCAAACAAAAAGCTTTTATTTAACACTCAATTCTGTTGAGTATCATTTGAATCAAAAAGCCTTTCAGTTAGCTCTATTTTGCATGTTCAAAATCTTTGTTTGTAAAGCATTTGCAAAACACAAAAACCATAATTAGCATACCAACAACAAACTGTTGATAGAATCTTTTATTCTTTGCATAACAATTTCTATTGAGTATGTGTCAATTTTTAAACTCTTGGCAGACACAAAATCCTTGCAGAGTAGAACTTTTAAAAAAATAACTTCCTTTTTCTTTTTTGATTAATGCTTGCTCTAGTCGATATGTAGTTCTAACCTATCAAATTGCTAAAAGTCTCTTTGATATATTTAGAGTGATCATTTAAGTGAAATGGGAACAAAAAGAAGAAAAAGGTCACTAGTGGCGTCCCCCAGGGCTCGGTGCTGGGGCCAATCCTCTTTAATATCTTCATCAATGATCTGGACGAGGGCATTGAGTGCACCCTCAGTAAGTTTGCAGATGACACCAAGTTAGGTGCGTGTGTCGATCTGCTCGAGCGTAGGAAGGCTCTGCAGGAGGATCTGGATAGGCTGCACCGATGGGCTGAGGTCAACTGCATGAAGTTCAACAAGGCCAAGTGCCGGGTCCTCCACCTGGGGCGCAATAACCCCAAGCAGAGCTACAGGCTGGGAGATGAGTGGTTGGAGAGCTGCCAGGCAGAGAAGGACCTGGGAGTGATGGTGGACAGTCGGCTGAATATGAGCCAGCAGTGTGCTCAGGTGGCCAAGAAGGCCAACGGCATCCTGGCTTGTATCAGAAACACTGTGACCAGCAGGGCTAGGGAGGTGATCGTCCCCCTGTACTCGGCTCTGGTGAGGCCGCACCTCGAGTACTGTGTGCAGTTTTGGGCCCCTCGCTACAAGGACATCGAGGTGCTTGAGCGGGTCCAGAGAAGGGCGACGAAGCTGGTGAGAGGCCTGGAGAACAAGTCCTATGAGGAGCGGATGAAGGAGCTGGGCTTGTTCAGCCTGGAGAAAAGGAGGCTCAGGGGTAACCTTATTGCTCTCTACAGATACCTTAAAGGAGGCTGTAGTGAGGTGGGGGTTGGTCTGTTCTCCCACGTGCCTGGTGACAGGACGAGTTGCGCCAGGGGAGTTTTAGGTTAGATGTTAGGAAGAACTTCTTTACTGAAAGGGTTGTTAGGCACTGGAACAGGCTGCCCAGGGAGGTGGTGGAGTCACCATCCCTGGAAGTCTTCAAAAGGCATTTAGATGTAGAGCTTAGGGATATGGTTTAGTGGGGACTGTTAGGTGTGTTAGGTTAGAGGTTGGACTCGATGATCTTTAGGTCTCTTCCAACCTAGAAATTCTGTGATTCTGTATTTCTGTGAAGATTGCAAATAGTTGTTTGTTTGTGTTTTTTTTTTTTTTTTAAGGAAAGATTTTTTTGACTACCTGGTAAGTATGCCACACTAGGAACCAGTGTTAGATTAAGGTTTGTAATCTCATCTCAACCAGCTATTCCTCCTTATAAATATTTCCATTCCTCAGTAGTAGCTTCATCAGGATTACTTCTTGTGAACAGTGTGATAAAATCCCAAAGCAAGATTCATCTGTATGTTTATTCATTTTCTGATTTTGAACTTGCTTTGAACTGCAGTTTATCCTGTTTCTGGAATGCAAGGTTATTCCTAGTGAGTTAACAGAGACTTACCACCCTCCAGTATCTCTTTTAAATTTTAAAATTACCCAGACCCTCTTTTTATGTAGCTATCTCTTATCTCGTGTTTTTGACTTGACTAGAACTAAGAAATATTGTTAATTTTCACTTCCTGATATTATGATATCATCTAGAGGATCCAACCAAGATAAGGACAAGTTTGTGTCAGGCTGAACATAGTCTCTATGCTCCCTAACTCCTGATTCCTGGTTGGTTTGTAGGTTGGCTTTACAAAGTCTTTTCCATTCCTGTCATATTTTTTTAGCCAGAGATAATTTTAGTAGATGATCTTTCTTCACCCCTTTATATACACAGGGAGGAAGACACACACCATCTGGATAGCCAAGAGCCAGGACATTTTGGAATCTAGTAAACTCATGCCCAGAAATATTTCTAGACACAGAGTCCAAGTACCACATCTTAGCTTTTGAAACAATGTGTCTGTGTAAAAACTGGTTATTGGGAACCACCTTTGGAATATTTTGATAGCTGAACTGTATCAGGGAAATATATAGACAGTTTTCTAGTGGGGACAGGAAACAGTCACAACACGGAACATATTAGCAAATTACTGATTCTGGTGTCTGATTAGTGCATTCTGGTGCCTGGGAACCTTTCTGAGTCCATGTGCTTTTCTTCTATGTGCAAATTTTGTGTTGTTTTGATCTGAAAATTGGTTCAGGAACATTTCTGACAAAGTCTTAAATTATTAGGAGGTTATCATATTTTTAGTCCATTGTTTTAAACTCTTCTTACAGCATGGACATAATAGTGTTCCATCTTTGTGCACAGGATTAGAACAAAATCTTCTGAACCACTAAAGCCCTGAAGCCAGAAATTAAGTATCTCTATTTCAAGTAATATTAAGGCTATGAGAAAGACTAATTGCTAAATCAGCCTGTCCATTTCACTCAGTGAGATGTTTGTACAGATTCTGATGGCTATGCTTGGCTGGAAGATATGCATTTGTTTTCCACCAGTGTCATTTTTGAAAATATTTTCTTCTGTTATGGATTGAAAGAAACCAGTTTAAAATAAATAAATACATTTTATCATCATAGGGGAAGGAAAAATAAAAGTATTTTCAGTTGGGAAAACCTTTTGTCAGTTTTGCTTTCCTTCTTCAGGAGAAAACAATTTCTGCTTAGTACCTGGTGTTTCAATTTTCTTCAGAGAAAGTTCAAAGTTTTTTATTTATTTATTTGATTTTGTTTTGTTTGTTTTTGTTTTCAGAAATTTCTTCTGTATAGAATATTTCTTCTGTATATATTTCTTCTGTTGATTTTTTTCAAGGTGGTATTTTTTATTACAGAATTGAATGGGAATCTCCTAGTCAGTTTGAATTTCTCCATCTCTTCCAATTACTGAATCCCAGACAAAGTTCATTATTTTGCCGTATTTACTAGTCTGGTCAAGGATGCAATAAATACTCACATCTTAGCCACAAAAATTTATTGAAATCATTATCCCATTATATATATCATTAACCCATTATTGATGTTTAAATAAGGATAAATCAGAATGTATGGCTTAGGCAATATTTTATTGGAAAACTAGGATTTTAAAAAAGTAGACATTGGGTGCTTGCTTTTCATTGCAATTTTTTTCAATTCTAACAAGAAATTCCTGACAGGATAGCACTAATTGCATTGTCTAGGCACATTGAGTAGGGATTTCATTTCACACATCACAAACTATCCACACAACCTTGTCACAGTAATATTTCATACATAACTTTTCCCCAGCAAAGTCTAATCTTCCCATCCTAGTTTCACAGCCCACTACTCTGAAACAAAGCTCAGTTAAATCTTATTAAAAAAAAATAATAATAATAAAAAAAAAAACATTAAAAAGAAAAAAAAAAAATGTTGCAGCTCCTCTCAGGGCATTGTCCCTGAACTTGTTAAGTTTTTGCAATCTCAGCTCTACTTCAGGGACAGGAATCTGGTAACCATCAATTTTGAGCCTCCCTATACAACATGCAGGAAGAAAAAATATGCATAGACAGACAAAACATATTTAGGGTTAATACTTACAGTTAAGTCACTGTTACAGAGCTTAATAATATTTTATTTCTTTCTGCTTTTGTAGAAATGCTGTATTTTAAAGATTTTGATTTTTTTTTTTTTAATTGACAATTTATAAATCACAAACAAACAAAAGCTTTCATGCTTTTCCTTTAAAAGGTTTCGGATAATTCTTAATATATTTGTCTTCTTCTATTGATTCACACACCTGTTTTACCTAAAAATCATACTTTCCTACCACAAGCACTGTGAGTAGGGGAAATCACATGTGTCACAAAGACCTTAGAGTCCCTTCTGAAGCACTTTCAAAGTCAAAATATTAGTTGTCTATTGGCCTGTAGTGGTGTATGATTCTGCATAATGCTTTTCACCAGGTGTGCAATCAGATGAAATAATGTAACTTTTTCCTTTTGACATAAGGCTAAGTACATTTGTGTATATCACGGTCTTTACTTTTCAGAAAATTACTGTTGTCACAAAGTTGTGTAGTCATTTGTTGTTACTGAAATTCACTCTCGCACACAAAATTCCTCTTAAAAATATTTCAGGAATTACTCATCTGGAGTGCATTCAATAGGGTATAACAATTAGAGCAGTGGCAGTTTGCATCAAGTGATGATCTGCTCCTCAGTGTTTGATGTGTTGAAAGTAACTTCATATTGAATAAGTGATTGCAGTAAAAATGGTAGATATTTAAAACTAGGCATGCAAATGAAATTAAATTTTATTAAAAATAAGTAGATCTCTTTCTCGTTTGGAGTTAGAAATATGGAACACCAAGCATACCCTTTTCTCACAGGATCACCAGGAAGACCTGGACCAGAATAAATTTTCTCTTGTTATGATTGTTTTAAATGCATCTTTTTGAAACTTCCATTTCCCTCTAATTATTTTTAAGAGATTCTGAAGCTTTCAAGATGTTCTTCTCTATTTATTCCTCTGAAGAGAACATTGCTGCTCAGATAACAGTCATTGAAAAGCAGCTAGATAGCACTGACATATCAATAATGTTAGCAGGTGTGCTTTCATTGTGTAGAAAATACTATTTTCCTGAACTTTCCTCATTTTGGGGGAAATTTACTGGCTGTAGTGGACTTGCTTGGTTTGGTCATTTTTAAGTGTCTGAATCTTGGGGGAAGCTTAACAGGTATTTTTGCTGTTGTGCAATACATCTTTGTCAAGTTTTATTCCATGTATATGGCTTTCTACATGGCAGCCTACTGGAAACATATTTTAATTCACTAGGGAGCTATAATTTCTGGAAAAAAAAATAAAAAGAAAAGTTTATTATCTGATTATTTATTCATTTTAGTTTTGCTTAAATTTAATTCTGCTTATATTCATGTTTTTGCCACAGCATGTGTTCTTTAAGCCACTGTGACTATTAGATAGTATTTTTAAATTTCCATGTCACAAACAGCAGAGTACTCTCGTGTAGTAGTTCAGTTTTAGACATGGCTAATTTTGTGTGGAAAGATTGGGTGCCAGCATCTCAAAATTTGTGTGCTTATGCATATATAACTCCATTAAGTAAGTGCTGATATTTCAGGCTGCTCTGACACAAAATTAGCTCTGCTTCTAACAAATTAAAGTATGCTTTCATTGTAGCATATTTGTTTATAATATCTAACAAGCTGCTCCGCTTGAGTGCCTGATACAGATGAAACCATTGCCTTCTGCTTGGCAAGTCAAATGAATGCCACTATAGGACTGTTAAACTCTGATAAAACCATACATGAAAATCTGTGTTCCTGGACTCCTGTCTTCTCTTGTGCATCTGTTCCAATCCTCCAAGCAATGAGCATGGGATTCTTCAGTGGATTTCTGTAGTCAGTGGCTGTTTTCTGATGTGTGTCCATAGAGTTTTGCCCTTGGCTAGAATATTCCAGAGAAACAGAAAACACCCTGAGCTAGCTAATTAACAGAAGTACAAAAAGCTTGCTGCCAGGGAATCAAATGTTGGCAAACAGGTCCCTTTAGGCCCTTTCTGAGAAGACTGGCAAATACAAGCTGTCTACTCATTTGGCTTAGGATAAAACACATGGCTAGAAATGGGCTGTTATCTTTTTCTCTTTTTTTCCTTTTTTTTTTTTTTAAATCTATTTATTTTTATTTTTTTCTCATGCAGAAAAAATTCTGCAATAACTTACATGCTTTAGACTGACTTCAATGCAATTATGCAGGGTTCAGGCCAATATGGAATTCACTCTGTACAATCATGTTTCATATTGTGTTGTCATTCACTTGATTACTCTGGGGCATAACTCAAGAATGAGTCCACCAAAGTCAGAGGAGCTACATTTTGTTTTAAAGCAGATAAAAAAGTGAAAAGAGAATAAAGCCTATATTGTGAGGTTAATAATTAATTAATTAAATAAATAAATAAATAAATAAAATAAAGGACCACGGAACTTAAGGAATGTGTTTTCAAAACTGCATACTATGGAAACAAACAAAAAATAAAAGTAAATATATATATATATATATTAATTTCCTAATATTAAGGTCAGATTGTTATTTATCATGACATTAAATTGAGCCTCGTTTTGAGTCTGTAGCTCTGGGAGAGAACTGAGAGAGCTCTGGGAGAGCTAATGAGTTCTCTGTTTCTCTTCTTTTTTCTTTTTAGTATATGATAGAATTGTGTCTTCAGAATATACCGTAGAATGATAGAATCATGGAATGGAATGGAAGGGACCCTTTCTGCTCAGACAGTGTATCTGTAGTCCTCTCAGGTTACTCATCCTTTGTTGCACCCTCTGTACGTTTCATTTTTCTGTTTGAGCTTGGACAGGATCTCCTTGTCCTTCTGGCTTTTTTGTGTACCTTCCACTTTGTTGGGATTTATCAACAAAGGTGATTCCTGAATATTAACCAGTTTTATTAGGCCCCTCCCTTTAGGGTTTTGTCCGATGGTACTCTACCAAGCAGATACCTGAAGAGGGCAAAATCTGCTCTCCCAAAGTCCGGGTAGCTAGCTTGCTGTGCTCCCTCCTCACTGCCCTCAGGATCTTGAACTCCACCATTTCATGGTCCCTGAAGCTAAGGCTTCCCTTGGGCTGCACAGTCCCTCCTTATCGGTGAGAATGAGGTCCAGCATAGTACCCCTCTTTGGATTCCTGGATCTTTGGATACCTGAAGAAGGAAATTATCATTGATGCATTCCAGGAACCTCCTGGAGTGCCTATGCCCTGCCTTGCAGTGCCTCCACTAGATATTGGGTAGTTGTCCCCCATGAGGACCATGAGGACCACGCCCATGAGGGTTTGTGAATGAGAGGCTGCTTCTATCTGTCTATAGAGAGCCTCATATGCTTGGTCTTCCTGGTATATAAGTACTCTAATCTGGTTTGGTATGCAAATAAAGTTCAATTAAACTTTATGTTCTTCTGTCAACCAGTCTACTGGCTGTGGAACTAGACAGTCCCTATCTGGACTACCCCATCTATTGGAATCCTCCCCTCAGATTTTTCTAACTTTAAATGTCCCCAGAGAAACACCTACCAGAACTGAAAGGAAGCTCCTTCAGGTCTAGAAGAGAAGTCACGAATCAGAAAGAGAAAAATATCCCACTTCAGCATAGCTTACAGCTTAACCAGCACATGGGATATGCCTCCCCTGTGCATGCTTGACCCCAATAAAGTACAACAGATATTTGTATTATGGTTTCTTCTATAAGAGCCTCTCCTTATCATATGAGCACTGTGTTTTCTCTACTCATGTGAAACCTTTCAAAAGTCTTTTGTTTGGCCTCACTGCAACATTGAGATATGACCCAAATGCCCTAATGTCACAGTACAGGAGTGCACCCATACTATGACAGCCATACACTCATGATTACATGCTAATGTAAACCTCATTGTATGCCCATTATCGAGAACAGCAATCTGTTAATTCTTCAGGTGATCGGACTACAGAGTTCACATTAGCTCAAAAAAAAATTAAATTAAATTAAATAAATAATAATAATAAAAAAAATCCATAGCCTTCATAAGCAGTATACCTACAAAGACTGAAAACATTTTTTCTACTTAATAATGACCCAGCAAAAGTCAGAATCCATCCAAAGTATTACACTTGGTTTTCAACTTAGTTCATTCATGGGCTATTTTGATACTTTATGCAAATAGCATCTTCATTCACTGTTTTATATTTATTCTCAAAACATCTTTTTTTTCTTCTTCTTCTTTTTTCTTCTCTTTTTCTTTTTTCTTTATTTTTCTTTTTTCTCTTTTTTTCTTTTTTTTTTTTTTTTCTTTTTTTCTTTTGGTCCCATGGTGATTGCCACCTACTGCTGTTGACAATGTGTAATGTAAATAAATTAGACCAGACCTTGGCAAACTATTTAGGTTTTCAGATGCATGTTTGCAAGGAGTAAACAGACGTTTGGAATAGACATTTTCTCTAAGTGACACAATGTGCATGCAAATCTGTAAAATCAATACACCATTTACTGAAAAGGAGTTCATTTTCTGAAAAGTTGTGTTGATTGTATTTACTTTAAAATGCTTTTATATAGAGCCCTAATTGATTATGGTCTTCCCTTTTGTGAAAACCGTTAATTAAAATGACATTGTGCTTGGAGTAACTAGTACATAAAGTGAACAGTAAGAATGTGTTTTTAGAATGAAAATTTTTATTAAAAAATAAAAGGAATAAATAAATAATAGTGCTTAAACATAAATGTGTCAGACAGATGTGCATAAAAGACCAGCAACAACTTCCACTTTTGTTTGTCTTTAAGTAAATAACAAAATAACAAGTCTTCACAGGACCAAAGACCATGTCAAACGGGTGTTATATACAACACCAATTATCAAAACTTATGAACAGTTAGAATGTTAAAAATATTTTCATATTATAGAAATGAGTAATTTTTTATTGTTGTTTTGGATCAGTATACAGCTGCTATGAATCTAATTTCCACCTCCATATCCAGATTTTTAAGCTGCTGAAATTTCAGAAAAACTCCCTAGCAGTGAAATTCTATTGGTAATTCTGGTTGGTCTGAAGTATGATGCTGTGAATATGGCAGAATCATTGTTTGAGACAGCCTCTCCCACACTGCTTGCAAGGGAAGAATTAGCTGTGAACAGCAGACGTTTTCATTAAGGTTCAAGAGATTTCTCTGCAAACTGTATGCCAATAAACCCATGCTATTCTTTAGGATGCTTTGGGTCTCAGTTTTCTAGCGAAAGTTTCTTTCCTTCCATGTTACTGAGGGGCAGGTGATGACAAATTCTCAAGAGAGGGCTTTCCCCTCTGCAACTAATTTCTGCCAGCAATACAGCTCAACCTGAAAGCATTGAGAAGTCCATCTGTGCAGGTTTTTGCCTGAGGTAGATTAGTAAGATTTTTCAGTCTGTCCTTTTTATTCTGTTTGAAAATGTTCCTTTATTTTTGTACTTGCAGGTACAAACTCAAAAAAAAAAAAAAAAGTTGCTCAATTGAGAAATTATTGCTTTTTTTTTTTTTTTAACATTGTCTGTATGTTTTGTTTGTTATAAATGAACTTGTACTATTAATAATGAATCTGCATTTTATTTATCTGATTAGAAGTTATTTAGAAATCTACCGCAGCTTCTTAAGCCTAAACTAAACCACTAAAACTTCTAATGTCAATGTTGATGATGAAGGTAATTTATTTGTAATTACTGAGTATTTAGCTGTCTTGTTTTTATGTTCCGTGTTTTATATTTTTACTGTGAGGATACAAGAATTGATTCCTATACACACTAGAATTGCAGTTTAGTAGCTATTATTAAAGCAGTGTGAAGCAAAGGTGAAGACCACATTTACATTCTTAATTCTCCTCATGTGAAATAAGGACAACAAGGTAAAGAGGATGATATTTCAATAAGAGAATAAAATGATAAAATTAAGGGTGTATTAGAGTTACAGAGAGCTTTTTGGTTAATGGCTGCTTGGAGTTATGTTTCATTAAACATTGAGAATCCCCATTCAGAGACTGCTCACATTCTATTTGGCATTATGCAGTGTAAATCTCCGTCCCACAGAGGTTATATGTTTGAGAGATATTGTTGTCCTAAGAAATCTTGATTTCAGATAAAGTGTGGAAGAAGAAGAATGCTGTCACTCTCAGCTTTGAAAAAAAAATCTTATTTAGTAAAGAGATGAGACTACAGTTGACTATGAGTGGACCACCTCATTTTTGTAGGATCTCTCTGACATCTTAAAATTCACTGCATAATTTGAACATCATTCATAACTGGCAAAAACACCTCAGTGGTTAAAATGTGCTAAAGAACACCAGAAATCAGGCACATCTATGATTCCTACTGATTTTAATCAACTTTCTGTAGTCCATTTAGTCAAATTTAGACTGCATGCTTAAGTGCTTTTCCAAATCAAAGCTGCCTCTGCTTTGTGACTTCTGAGCCATACTGCTCTCTGTATTAGCCATTTTTCTGTATCTGAGTATTTGCAGTTCTTCCTTTGGGGAAGGATGAAGGATGGTATATACTGGTAATGCAACTTATAGATAAGTGTTCTTTTATATATATATATATATATTATTTAGTATTTAAAATGCAGCATCAGAAATAGTTTCAAAACAGTAGATGTGTACCCATCTGCTAAATTTTTTTCAGCCTTTGGAACTGACAGCTCCACGACGTTTTTCTGGTTTTGTCTGCCTTTCATTACTCATCAATGCACCTCTAATTTGTTTGGTTTTACTTTTGTCTCCCATGATTCTCAAGAGCCTTATCATTCCTCATATTAACAATTATGCTGAAGTACTTCAGTGCTTGCTCGTTGCTGAACTAAATCCAGACAACATACATTAGCATATATAAATAGAAGTATATGGCCCACCAAGAACACCTGTTCCATGACCCAGGCCAATAAGTAATATTTCTATCCATGGAGCTATCCAAAATTCACCTGGACACAGTCCCAGACAACCTGCTGTATCTGACACTGTGGGGTTGGACTAGGTGATCTCAAGAGATTCTTTCCAAACCTGATGATTCTGTCATTGAAAACTGGACTAATTTAATCAAAACATGAGCTTTGAACTAGAAACAGAAAGAGATCTTATCAATCCTAAGATCTAATTTATTGCCTTGTAAGAACCTTTTTCTTATTTATTTTTTTTTCTTTGCAGCACCACACATATTCACACCAGTTTAACCAGTTGAGTTATATGTGAGAAATAACATTCCTTATGATCCATAACTAATAAAGAAAAGCTATTAACATGTCTTTTAAGTATAAAACTAAAGCATAATTATGTGAATCAATTGAACTAAACAATATCTAATCTGTTCTCTCCAGAGGGAGAAGGTGAAGCTTGTACCTTTTTTTTTTTTTTTCTTAAAGTAGAGCACAGGATTTGAATGTTTGATTAGGTGTTCATATATATATAACCATGTATAACGTATATGTGCATATTGTTCTCTACTGGCTTTTCTACATCATATAGTTTTTATGGTACTCAAATACTACAGCTATTTGGATTAAAATATTTGTTGGGTTTTCAAAAACTGTCTACTACAAATTAGGAAAGAGAACTGTCAAAATGAAAATGTCACTGACTCTACTGCCTTTCTCTTTTACACTAAGTACAAATGACAAATGCCAATTTCCTTCTACACAAATTTCTAATGACATAGCAGTGAAGTAATAGCACTTTAAAGCTGGTTTGCTGGTTCATAAAGTCATGAACGTTACAGAACCTGCTCTTCTAATTCCTAAAACAAAATTCTTATTTTACAAAAGCCATAGTGTTAAAATTATTATAGTTGACTGGCAAACAAAAATACTTTCCAAAGCTTAACAGACCTTTTCTGTCATAGAATTTTTCTTGTTTGTTAATAGATCCCTTTTTAGGTATGGTAAACTTCATGATGATAATTATATCTGAAGTATATCAGAAAAGGAATCAGCCCAATCTTTCTGCTCATTCTTTCTATCTGAATGTAATTCCTTACTCTTTTTTTTTTTTTTCTTGTAGGTTTTTGCACGTTCCAAATATTAAAGACCCTTTAAAAGTCCTCATTTATCCTCTGCTTCTCTGTGAACAAAGTGTCATAAGCATCTGATACTCTGATACTGCATCTGTAATACATTACTCAAAATAACAAAGAGTTTCAGGAGGCAAGTTTATTGGCCCAATATATTTAATTAAATAAATTACATGATCTTCAGAGAGTAGAACTTGAGGTGGTTTTTGTTTGTTTGTTTTTGAGATTAACTTCCAGGAACTCAAGGAACCCACACTTTTTTGTTTCTTCTTAAAAAAACAGACATAGTATCCCTAAATTGTCCTTAACAAATGACTGATGGAAATGCCATTCAATCCAATATCTGCAATGCTGATGCCCCATCCTAGCTCTTCAATCTGGTCTCCTTTGGAAGTCTTGGATGAAAAGCAGAAGTTTTAGGATACAGCTGATTTGTATTTTACCTATTTTACATGTCGGATTAAGATCTATAGAAAGGAACTGTGCCCCACCTCTAATTTATGTAAATCACAAATGAACTTCCAGGAAACAAATATTCATTCTGAAACTGGCATAAGTGAGATTAGTATAGAAAAATAACACGCTTCTTCTTGTGGTTGTGTAGTTTTAAAAGGTGTTTTGAATACTGCTGCCTAAAGCAAACAATATAGTTTAGTAAAAATGTATATGTATTTAAAATTTGGATCAGATTATTAATTAATTATTAATTTCTCATTATCTTTTTAGTCTTTTGCAATTCTATGATGGGAGATATCTGACAAAATTTATACAAATATCTATCTTTTTACATATCATAACCACCTATGTTTCAGTTAAATAAAGCATAATAGGACTAATTTAATAATAGTCACATCACTAATATTTCTCAATGGCATCATTAGATACCTGTAAACTAGACTCCCTTTCATATATACATATATATTTAACTATTATATTATAACTAAATAGTCACATTAATTAAATACTGTAAAAATAATACATAGTTAAATATTTTATGATACCTTTGAGCCCAGACAGCTGTAGAAGATCACTATGGCTGAATTAGCTTAGAAGTAGAAATTGTGTCTTAATCAAATTTCCAAACAAAATATGTTAATAAGAGAAATAATATTATGAGCTGATTATATAACATCTTTTTTTATAAGTATATATAAAAGCATCTCTGAAAGCAGCTCTGGCAGCCAAGAGGGAAAAAAAAAAAAAAAAAAAATGTAAACAGAAAATGTGCACTATACTTTAAAGATTAAAAGAAATTAGAATAATATATTTTACAATGATCTATTTTTAAAGAGAGCATTTCTGATAAACTAGATCTTGATATGCGGCTGTATTCTGTGGATTTCAAGGGAAAAACGGGATTTGAGTGCACTGACCTCAGATAAAAACTTGAAATGTGCTGCAGGATTTTTGGATGAGGAGAGAGGAAACCTCAGAGACCCACCAAAAAGCAAAAAAGTGTAAACAAATTTGCTTCAGTAGTGAAGCACATGTGTTTTAAGGGAATGAACTCAGATGCTGATCTTTGTTTCAGTAACTGGCTGCTGCCTGGAAATTGATGAATATATACAATCTTCTGGGTGTCTCTTGGTGAAACTTAAGGTGCAGGCAAGCAGGAATATGGCTATGCTAGCTCAAGAATAAGGTGCTGGAAATTTGCAAACTGCTATCTAACTATTTTTAGTAACAGCTGTGGTAGTTCAAGGATACTAGTGAAGCAGGGCTTCCAGACAGAGGTGTTATATATTATTAGATCAGTTGTTAAAACTGAAACATCATTTGAGCTGTCAGGTACATGGGTTCTTCTTTGTATCTGAAGTAGAAACAGGAAACTTCAGGGCTAAATTAAAGCTGGGAACAACTGGTCATTGCCTAATTACATGTATATCAGGTGTACTACCTGGAACAAAAAGTTAGCTGGTGGCTCTGGTATGGTAGGGAAAGTTGATAAAATAGTTATTTCATAAGGGAAAAGAGAAGGCAGGGTGTTCATAGGCTGTGTAACATACAGATTAATGCTAACAGATCTCCACCACAGCCACAGTATATAATCCTTCAAAAGAAACACCAGCATTCCTGAATCTTGTGCCTGCATGTCCTGGGACATAATATATTTCATCCTGGGTATCAGTATTCTCCTAGAAACAATGCAGAAGCTAAATGACAGCTACACACCAGGATGAATTCACATAATCAATATGGAGTGAAAACACCCCACTCCATCAATATGGAGTGAAAACAACATTTCTCACAAAACCATCACTCTTTCTCTGATCCCTTGCTTCTGATTCTCAATAAAGACTTACAAAGCAGTCTGAAATGAAGAGTATGGAAAATTCATAATTCTATCCAATACTAGAATAAATGAGCTAAGTAGAGATATTGATCGTTTCACGCATTAAAATCTCCTTCCCCTACACTAACCACAGACAATGACTATCTGTCTTCCTTTTCCTCATGAGAGGGAATTATCCTATGACCCTACTAACATCCTGTCAGATCTACACTGATTTCTGGGCTAGCTTAGCCTACATCTAAATATGCTGAGCAATCTCTATTAACCTTAGTTTTTCTTAGTTTCAAAACTTGATGCTTGAAAGAGGCATCTGAATGTCCAATAGCTTGTTTAATTTTTCCAGCTACATGATTAGTGTGATCTGAGGTGTCATTTCCATTCCAAAGGTTTATCTTCCTTACTGTTACAGGCTCATGACCAACTCCTGACCATCCACATTCTCAGTAAATATAACATTTAAGTACTTGAATGCAGTAATGTTACTAGTGTATAATCAACAGATGAAAATGTGTCTGAAACATTTTTTTAACCTGGAAAGCTCATTTTTTCCCATGGGCCGTTTTTGTCTTTGAAATGTGAGACTTCCTAAATCTTTGTGCTCTCTGTGGTGTTTCTACAGTTTCCTTTTCACTCATGCTATCTAAATGTGGAGGGTAGGAGAGAGTTTGAACAAAGCTCAGAAAACTTCATCATTCCAAGGCACAACCAACAGAGTTAAATCTTCTTTAAAAATATAATGCAGCAGGCTCCACTAGTTTAAATGGGTGCATCATTTTTGGAACTGTATCACCATGGAAACAGAAGAAGATCATGGTCTTTGTACAATGCTTGCTTCTTTGTCCTCCCACATTGAACTCCACAGGGGAAACTTTCACAGTTATCCTTCTTTCACAACATTTTACAGGGTCACTCTACAAAAAGGAGCAATTAACTCACCTCAAATATCTCTAATATTTTCAACAAAACAAGTTTTATACTCTTTTAGAAGAAAATAACAGAGGTTAGGGCTTCTATTTCTCAGATATCAAAACCTAGTTGATTCTATTCTACACAGTAGGGTTATTTTCCTTTAATTTTCTCTCTTTGGTATATATGTGAATTGATAATCAGTGAGTATAACTTAGAGTAGCTCTTTCCAAGTGATAACTTTTCACTCACTTTAATTTTATGCATTTTTATTTTTATTTATTTACAGCGAAATACCAAGGACTTAGTTGACTTAGTTTTGTTGTTGTTGTTGTTGTTGTTGTTTGTTTTGTTTTTAGTATTCCTCACATAGGATGATTTTTTTGTTTGTTTGTTTGCTTGCCAAAATCATAAAGAAAATAATAGAAAACTCCTTTCCTATCTGTGTTGTAAAAATCTTGCTATCATACATAAGTAGACAAACTGCTTCTTGAATTTCTTTTTAGTGTTTTCTGAATTTTACCATTCCTTATTTCCACCATAAATTTTCTCTCAACTTGCTTTAAGAACTTTTCAAATTCTCCATTTTTCTATTTTTTTTTTTCCTTAAATGGCTATTCCTCTCCATCCCAGCCTCTTAGCAATCAAGAGTTGCCAAAAGCACAATTTCTTTACTCAGTAAGGACTGAGATTTGTTTTTCTTTGTTTTGTTTTAAACTATGCTCAGTCTAGCCTATAACATTTACCACAAGCTAAATAATGCACCAAAACTACTGTTAAAAAATAGCTTTGTACCATTGGGAAAACAGAACTATCTACCTGGCTTTTAAGAAACTGTAAATGACAGTAGAGAGAAAATTAAGACATTGGGTGATTAAGGCAGAATGCAGATATCCAGAGATTTTATGTGTCAATTCCTTAATTTCTGTTGCTTGACCAATATTTGGATTTGATTCCGTTAGATAGTGTTTGTTGTTGTTGTTGTTGTCATGTGCTGTTTGTTTGTTTTCTTCTTCCATTTACAGTATCTTGGTCTTAAGTACAGTGTCTTAGTTGTAACACAGCATGATTAGATGTTCTTGGGGACTACTTCAGATTGTTTCACCTAGTACATGTGCTGCTCTGTATAATTATCAGATTTTCCATGACACATTGTGAAAGCAAAAACAAAATCAGTCAGACTAACAGTTACAGTGGGATCCAAAGAGCAATGGATTCAATATCATTGCTGTTGTACAATTTATACCAAAAGCACTTCACTGTGAATAATATGAAAACAAATTTCTTCTTCCAAGACAGAGCTTGGAGGAGGTTTTATTATATGTTACACTATTAAAAATGAGCAGGACATATTCTTTTAGTGTTGATTCATTAAATTAACATGATTTATTTATGCCCCTAAGACTAAGTGAGTTTGGTAGCCTATGCAGTACAGAAACAGGTATTACTGTCTCGCCCCATTTTGTTTTCTTTTCTTTTGTTTCAGATGGATTTTTAATAGCTATTTGTGTTGTTACATGATAAGTAATATTTTACTCCATTGGAGGTAGCTCAGGAAAAATAAAAATACACAAACCCCTAGAGATGGCCATTTGAACTGGAAGTTATTTGTTAAAAGAGTTATTAGGGGATGATCTGTATTTAATACTTTAATAGAAATGGGTCTGACATGGACTGTTAGTGTTTGTAAATGGGATTTGTTTGCTCTTGCTTCTTCCAGGAATCCATCCAGCTTGTACATAAAATGTTCTCAGCAAATAAAAGCTAAGCCAACATTTTCTCAGGAATGTTGCTAATGTTAATTAAATTGGTCCTTGTATTGTCATCTGCAAACCTACCCTTTTATACACCTGTAAACAAATCTAAGATTCATTCTCTGATATTTTATAAATCCAGAGCAACTTCAATGATTTCCATCAGTCAGATCCACTACTCACTGAAAATACAGGGTAAATTAACTGAAGTCATTGGCATTACTCCGAGTTCATTCTAATATACATGAAAAAAAAAAAAAAAGCTTGATATTAAAATTCATATTATTAGCAGAATAGGAAGTTCCTTCAGCAACGATCCAAACATTTAGCATTTTATTTCACTATTTTGCTCAAAAGGCAGAAGAAATTTTATTCCCTTTAAATTTTCTAAAGAGATCACTGCAAATCTCTAATACAGTTTAAGAATGAAACAGAGAAGAAAATCCCACAGGTTTGTGTGTGTGTTTTTTTTTGTTTTTGTTTTTGTTTTTTGGTTGATTGGTTGGTTTTATCTTTTTCCACTGTTCTTTCTAGTGGAAGATCTACTGAATACACTGACCTATGAAATGGATGCTAAACTTAAAATTAGTTGCTGTAGAGAAGATATTTATTTATTTAGCCTCCTCAGTCTATCTTTAGTTTTGCTGATGTTTCAGTTACAGTATAATATAAATATCCCCAGACCACTACAAAACAGATTTTTCCTGTTTTAATTATGCATGAAAATACTATTGTCAGGGAGACTGTTGAGAAGCAAAACTGTAGGATGAGGGTCAGTGACATAAAAGTAGTATCTGAGACATGACCTGCACATTTTGTGGTGTGCCACATAACAGAATCAGTTCATTGAAATCAGTGGGATTTGCACCAACTGGATAACAGAGCATCACCTGCAAATATTGGCTGATGAAAATATCAAAAGCTCGAGACATTGAAGGACTGATAGATTTCCTCTACTTTTTTTTTTCTCTAATAATGTTTTTTATAAATTATCACTGCTGGTATTTCCTTTCTTGGGGGACAATCTGGGGCCTTTGTGATGAAATATGAGACATTTATTGTGACAAGACAGCAATCTAATTTATTTCCAGAGCATATCACCATTTCCAGCAGTATAAATTGTAAGCTTGCTCAATGATGTCATTCCACATAAAGTAGAATATTTAAAAAAGGGGAAAACAATTATTGGTCTATATGTGGAAGGAAAAATCACTGAGCAATGTTTCAGTATCCTGTGTGTGCTACTCTTGATTATCCTTAAATGCAGAGTACTCAAAACAGTAGAAATCAGTGTGGGATTGAAATAACATTTTCACTAGCCATATCTTTGAGTCATGCTGCACATACTGTCAGGAAAGGTTTTTTAATGTGCATAACTATTTTTGATCCTCATTATCCTGTAATGTCAAACCATAATATTCTCCAGTTACAATATAGTTGCATGGAGCAAGATGCTGTTACCCCCAAATAACTTTTTATGGTAATCTTGTTGACTGACTGATTAGTGTTTGAAATCATGTTTGAAAAGACAATTTTTACCAACCTACATTAAAATGGAAATGCGTAATTATATTATTGTAACATCTGGAAACTGCATGTAGAGGTTTGTTCCCCTTGCACTGGGAATTGTACCCAGCCAAAAAAAAAAAAAAAGATAAATAAAACAAAACAAACAAACAAACAAACAACACATTAGTTTTTAAGCAAGATTTTTGTAAGTTAGTGCATCACAGACACCTAGCCAATGTCCATCAGTATGGTATGAGAATTTATTATTGGTGGACAGAAAACCACTTTTGAGACAGATACTCTTCTCCCAGATAACACTTCTGCAGTCATTTAAATATATTTTTAGTACACATATCTGTAGGTGAATTCTGCTCTCCTACTGAATCTGTCCCTTCATGTTTGCCAGTCTCTTTGATAGGCATTCTGTACTCATGTGTACTGCTGGTAACACAGTAAGAATATGTCATTGCATACACTGTAACTGAAGACATAGCCTTTGCATAGATAGACATCCCCCAACAGCTTATAAATAAATAAATACATAAATAGGTAAATAAATACTTACTGGCATAAATATTAGGGACTGGTGGATGATTTAGGATTGCCTGAAATCATATAATCCAGGAAGGATTACACTTTTGACAGGTCACAACACTGAACAAAACTGAAGAACTGACCGAAGAACTGCCAATCTGCTTTTACTGTTGTGTAAATACAACCCAGGATATAAAATGTCGCAAGCAATAGAAATACTCATTAGACAGGTTAAGTATCTACTCAGAAATTTAGCTGTGCATGTTAAATTTCCATTATCTTAGAGTATGAAAAATTCTCGTTACCCACAGGGACATAAATATTTTCAATTTACTTTTTAAGAACCAGCTAAACCCAGATATGGCATAAGCTAAAAGTTATCATTAAATACATAGCACACAGTAAAAACAAGCAAGAAAGCAAAAGCCCCCAAAAAGCCTTAAAGAATAAAGAATTTAAGAAGAAATCTTGTGTATTTGTCATAGGAAGTGATGACAGAATGGAGCATATATGACATCTGTAAATCTTTTTTTTTTTTTTTTTTTTTTAGCTTCCAGAAGGCATCAAATCCAGTGACTACTGATATCAGTCCAGTGACTACAGTATCAGAACAGTGACAATAAAGATGCTTTAAAAATCAAACTCAGGCAGGGAGTATTTTGGGATACTTCAACACAGCATCCAACTAATGTTGAGAGCTAGAGGAGGGGTAGTGATACCCATTCTTACAAAGTCTCTAAAAATATATATCTACAATTAAAGAGTCCAACTTCTCTTACTCTGACTTTATTTTACTGTACCAAAGCCCAATCCTTCATAAAGTCTGCTTTAGAGATCATCAAAGTTGTTAGAGAAAAGATAAACAAAATCAAAGATAAATATAATATTTAAACAGTAGGAAAAAAAAAAAATCTTCTTCTGCTCCATTCTCCTACTTACATCTTCAGAACCCAATATAAGATTTTTAAACCACTAAGGTTAACTACTGAAGCTCTAGTGTCAATATCCCCACTAACTTATATTATATTTAACAAAGTAACTTGAGTGAGGTTACTCACAGAGGTAAAAATAAGCTTATACATCATACCTTGAAATAGTTTCACTTCCTTTTTTTTTTTTTCATAAACATGTAAAACTACATATTTATTTTGTACAAAAGAAAAATACTGTTTGTGTTTGTATGCCAATGAAATACTTAGATATCAGCTATTTGTGCTCACAGAATACAGAGCATGATGGGAATTTTGGCCCCAGCTTCTTCCACAAGTTGTTTGGAAGTGGTGACCTACAAGATAGATAACAAATCTGTAAATTTGCCTCAGGGATGTCATCTCACTTTTCAAGAATTAGTTCAGTCAGAAAGTCACTTTTCTTAACCTGATGCTTACTTAACTTGGGGTCCTGCTAACAAAGACAAATGGCACTATGACAGTTAGTATACAAGAAACTTGACATGTGGGAGGTGAAAGGCTATCTGCTATGATATTTTGCCAGTAGTTTGTTTTCCTCTCCCTCATCAGACTAAATATGTCAGTGGTGCTTGATGTTATATTTATACCACATGACTTTTAAGTAGCTTCTTTTTTTGAGTATGGCTTAAAACATTACTAGCAGAAACATGAGTAAGAGATACTCTATCTACAAAATGCAAATTCAGTTGAGGAAGGATTATTATAATCTAAACTACATATGCATTCTTAAATTTTTTATCAGACCATTTTTAAAGAGAAATTATGTATGTATGTATTTATTTATTTATTTATTTTGTTTGAATTTATTTTGCTTTCTTTTGTTTGTACAGAGGTAAGAGGAGCAATAAATCAAAAGACATCTTGAATGAATGCCTTAATTCTTCTACCACTGCCTTTCATAGAAGAGGCCTGGAATACATACATTACATGCAATTAATAAATGGTGCTCCTTATGGAATATATGAAGAAATATTTCAAAAGAAATCAAAGCATGATGGCTAAACATACAAACTCCATACTCTAGTCACCTCATTCAACTACTTGAGCTGTTGTACCCCACTAACTCATTTCACGCATGATAAGATGAGGTCTCCATAGCCACACTATGTTATAGGAGATTTAAGTCCAGCATAAAATACCGTAATGTATAAAAAAGAGCACGTTATCAAATAATAATAATAATAATAAAAATAAAATAATCCCATATGTAGGATGTCAAGTATTCTCTGTTAATATTCAGTTCTTTACAGAGTTTTATTTATTTGATTATTTATTTAAAATGTTATTGGAAAGAGGGTATGGTTTTAAATATCTGACAACCACCCATAGACAAACCAATGTCTTACTGAGCTTCTATAATAAGAAAAAAAAATGTTTTTCTTTTTTCTTTTGTCATTTTTATTTTTACAGTTTACATGTCATAAGCATTTTCTAGAGATCATCCAAGAAGAAAAAAAGCAAGTGAAATCACATAATCATTGATTATTTCCTGCTCTAACAATTCTGTCTCATTTACAAATGGAGTAGAAATCTATGGTTAATTACCTCTTATGCACTGGGTGGATTTGATCATACATATAGGCATATTTTCAAAGAACTTACATCTTTGCAGGCAAAAACTTCAACCACATTTAGCTGTAAAGTAATGCACAGTATATGGATGTATTGGGGAAAGACCCATTGAAAGAACAATGTTGTTCTGGGATGTTTTTGCAACATAATTTTGATATTATGGTAATATATATACATATATATATGTAGAATTCCTGGAAGCAACTTTTCCTGTAGACCCTTAAAACAGACAGAAAATGTCAAGAAAATTTATCAGTTCAGAGTCATAGAATGATTTTAGCTGGAAATTACCCCTAGAGATGTTGCCTCTCACAAAAAAGCAAGACTAACTTTAAAGTTATTTATGTTTCTCAGGTCCTCTTTCAACCATGTTGTGAATATCTTCAAACCTGTAAGTTTCATAGCCTTTTTTTTGGCCCCTTTTCCAACACTTGACTACCCTCAAGTGAAGTTTGCTCTTGTATTTACATGAAATTTCATGTGTTTCAACTTCATTTCATCTCATCACTCTGCACTTCCAAAGAGAGATTCTGTAGCCATCTATTTGACAGTTGAAGATGACAATAAATCCTCCTCTTAAAGTTATAGAATCACAGAATAAATTACCTTTGAAGGAACTTCTGGAAGGTTTCAAGTCCAATACCTGTTCAAAGCAGGTCTAATTAGATCCAATTGTTAGGGTTGTATCCACTCAAATCTTGAACACCAAAGGATAGAGATTGCACATCCTCTCTGGAAAATGTACTCCAGATCCCCTAACGATCTTGGTGGCTCTACACAAGCCATTTATCTGATTAGGCTTTCTTGTATTGGGGATCCCAAATCTAGATGTAGTACTTCAGATGCATCCTCACAGAGGATGAGTGGATGTGAATCCATTGCTTCCCTCAACATACTGTTTCCGCTTGCTGATAGTCCTTCATTGCCACAAGATACATGACAGATACTGTCATGTACATGATGTACAATTTGCTGTCTAGTGGGACATTGGGGTCTTTATATGCAAGAGTGCTTTACAGCCAGTTGGCCATCAGACTCTACCATTGCATATTATTCCATCCCAGCTACAGGAATTTGCTTTTGATATTGTTGAATTTCAAGAGGATTGTGTCATCCTATCTTTCCAACATGTTGAGATCCCTTTGGTCATTGAACAATTTATTGAGTACTGAGCACTCAGGATGCATTTCCACAGTGTCATTAATGCATGGAGCACACAACAGATATAATTAATTCCAGCAAATACTGACTGCTATTTGTTTGTTCATTTTAACCTGGATTGTTTTAATGATTTGGATTAAAATTATACAGGGAGCTGAGCTGAATAAAGTGTCAAGCTTGGCAAAGCAATAACTTCTGCCAATGAAGCAGTGCTGAACACCCGCAGGCAGGCTGGGAGCAGTAACTCAAATCAGCGGCAGTCAGTGTACCACTAGGTGAAAAATTAGTGACCTAGGAAATAAAGTAGAAAATGAGTGTGAATGAGAGAATACGAATCTTTCATAAAGAAAAAAGAAAGAAACCAGTCTTCTCTCTGATGGTGGTTAAAAGCAGGGGATAGTTTTAATAACATGGACAAACTTCTGGAGAGATCTTCCAGCAACTATGTAATCAACCTGATGCAAATCATTTCCTGACTTAGACACTAACATACTTTGACTTTGTAAAGAAACATCTAGTTGTTCCCTCCTTATTTAATATTAATGCTGAAAGCATATGCATCTAGACAATCCGAGTCTCTATTCCTATTAATAGATAGTTTAAATTATGATGATTAAAAATTAAAATAATAAAAAAATAAAAATAATAAATATAATAATAAAAAAAATAAAAACAAACAAAAAATGAGACTTGCCTAATTTATATTAAATGAGTATCCTGGTATTGTGATACTGAAGATGAAAACAATATTCATGAAAATATGTAACATTTGTACATATGACTTTGAGATTTCTGCCTTACCATGTGCATACACAAAACTTTACAAAGTATCCAGAGTAAAAATGAAGCCCTCAGTATCACAGAATTTCAGGGGTTGGAAGGGACCTCTAGAGATCATAGCGTCCAGCCCCCGTGCCAAAGCAGGTTCCTCAGAGCAGGCTGCCCAGGTAGGCATCCAGATGGGCCTTGAATATCTCCAGAGAGATAACTCCACAACCTCCCTGGGCAGCCTATTCCAGTGCTCCGTCACCCTCACCGTGAAGAAGTTCTTTCACATGTTGGTATGGAACTTCCTGTGCTCCATTTTGTGGCCATTTCCCCTTGTCCTGTCCCCACAAACCACTGAAAAGAGGTTGGCCAAATCCCTATCAGAAAAGGCACTTTTATAAAGGTAACAATATAGTTCTCACTATGTCATGTAGTGTAATTGATAGCAGTATTCAAAATTAATGGACTTTGTAGTGCAGTAGATTAATGTACTCTGTGCACATTGCACAAATCTTCCTGTCTAGAATTTTGACCGAAATCCAGAAGCAGAGTGAATGTGAGTGACAGAGGAAGAGTTTTAAGTCTCTGATTTACATTGAAAACTGTGTATTTTTTCTTTTCTTTTTAGTCTGATATTATTCATAAATAAAATTTATTAGCAGGTCAGGTTTATCTGGAATTCAGCAGCATGTCCTGAGAAAATGTAAATATATGGTTGATACAGTTCTGATGTTTTTTCTCATTAGTTCTCAGCAAATGAGTTTCTTTCATGTGTTCTCTGAGAAGTGATCCTAAATGGTTAGAGGCTGTAGTTTTAAAGGAAATGTGCTTAGAAATGTTGATTACTTTGTTTATATCTGTGCTATAAGCAGTTATCCCTTGCTGTAAAAAAAACGATTAAGGAAGTCTGGACATGTATGAGTAAAATGCTGTTTTCAGAAAACCGTGAAAATATTCACTAATAACTTTAATAGTGTTGCCATTTTGCATTTATAGAATTATAAGAAAAAAGAAACCAAAACAACAACAAAAACAACAACAAAAAACATTCCAGCATCACATTTCAATTATATCTATGGAAAACAATGAAGCTGATACAGAAGAAAAAAATAAAAATCCTATTTATTTTTATTTTTTAATTTTGATATTAATTTAATCAAAAGAAATTAAACACTTAAAAAAAAACAAACAAACAAAACACAAACAAACAAATGATTCTGAACTTTTTTTTTTGAGGGGGGGGGGAAGGAACATTTTACCACAATTTATGTGGAAAGTATATCTATTTTTAATAGTCTCATTACTCAACATCCTTAGGTCCTCTAATAGAAAGGTGATAGTCTTCTTCATTACTGTCAAAACTAGTATCCATTTTAGCTTCCTACTCCTGTTCTGGAAATAACTTTGTCTTCATTACCCTAGAGCAAAGCCAGCTTCCTCTGCCAGCTAGGATTTTCCATACAGAATGAGAATTCCCAATAGTCTTACTAGCTCAGAATTCAGATAACAGATCTGAAAAGGAGATGTACCATGAGCCAAAGTTTTAGATGAAAAAAGCTTGAATCCCATCATATTACACCCAACTCAATCTTACTTGCAAATCATTTCCTCGAGATATTTTTTTACTTTTCTTTTTCTTCCTTTTTATTTATTTATTTATTTTTTTACTTAAAAAAATAAAAAAACTTTTTCCCCAAAAAATACTTGAGTTGCATTTTCAACATTAATATTGGCTGAGGGTTTCAGATTTTTTTTTTCCCTGTGGTGCAGCTTTCAGTTACTGTTCTACAAAATTTTCCAGGTAAAATTTTAAAGAAAATTATTGTGGTGATTCCTCTCGAGTGGGCAACTGAGCTCCACCACAGCCGCTCTCTCACTCTCCCTCCTCAAAGAGAAGTGGGGAGAAAATATGATGAAAAGGGCTCAAAGGTTGAGATAAGGATGAGAAGATCACACAGTAATTATTGTAATGGGCAAAACAGACTCGGCATAGGGAGATAGTAAGATTTATTGCTTATTAGTAACAAGCTAGAGAAGTGAGAAACAAAGGAAAGAAACCAAAAGCACCACCCCCCCCCCATCCACCCTCTTCCACCTCCTCCCCCCGAGCGGCGCAGGGGAACGGGGGAATGGGGGTTATGGTCAGTCTACAGCACTTCTTCTCTGCCGCTCCTTCTCGGTCACTCTTGTCCCCTGTGCTGTGGGGTCCCTCCCATGGGATGCAGTTCTTGATGAACTGATCCGGCGTGGGCTTCCCACAGGCAGCAGCTGTTCCAGAACTGCTCCAGATATGGGTCCGTACCACGGGGTCCATCCCTCAGGAGCAAACTGCTCCAACCTGGGTCCCCCACGGGCAGCAGCTCCTGCCAGGTCACCTGCTCCTGTGTGGTCTCCTCTCCATGTGCTACAGGTCCAGCCCGGAATCTGCTCCGGCAGGGGTCTTCCACAGGCAGCAGCCTCTGTCGGTGCAGGGCCACCTGCTCCACTGTGGTCTCCTCCATGGGCTACAGCGTGAAACCCTGCTCCACTGTGGTACTCCATGGGCTGCAGGGGGACATCCTGCTTCACCATGGTCCTCACCACAGGCTGCAGGGGACTTCTGCTCCGGTGCCTGGGGCACCTCTCCCCCTCCTTCTTCACTGACCTTGGTGCCTGCACTCTGATTCCCTACCCTTTCGCTACCAGGCAGAAGGAGGAGACCTATGAGACAGGGGGAATAGAAGCAGGTTTCTGCTCAAGTCAGCAGGCAAATCCCCTCCCTGCCTACCTCACTTTCCCAGCTGCCCTTACACAACAGGGATGAAACTCTGGAACTTGATGGATGGGCAAACAATGAAGGATGAAGGTCCATCCAGATTGGACAGAGGACTTAGAACAAGTCAGCCTACTGTCCTGAGGAAAAGGAACAGAAGGAAATGTCATCACTACCCTTTCTGTGGGAGGGCTTGATATGCTGACCGGACCCAACCCATAGGGAAGTCTTCCCCTACTCTTACCCTACTCTTACCCTGGGACCCAGGTAAGAGACATTACTAGAAAACTCACTAGCCTGATGAGTGAGGGAGTCTGGTGAGCTACTTCATCATTTTTTCTCATTACCACTTCACTCTGATCCTGGACCTTAATGTCAGGAATTCGAGGACTGTCAGGACTTTTTCTTTTCTTTTGAAGAACTTAACATGTGCTCTCCATGCACGTGCATCCATCCATCACTATACTCCATTGACACACTCCAGCGTAAAAAAATTATCCCACCAATAAATGCATAGCCCTTCAGTTCTGCATAAACATTTAGAAAAAACTCATGTCTGATTTCCTCTGCATATGTGCACCTATATGTGCACCTCTGCATATGGGCCCCTTTAGATGGGCCTGCATTTTCCTATAGAATATTTTGTTTCTCTAAAATGATCAATTGTCTTTTCACTAAAGTGTTCAGGTGGTAAATGAGTATTCTTTTTATACAATTTTTCACTTGTCTTCATTCATTTAATTATTGTCTCCTTCAGAATACTTTCTTCAGAAGTTACAGCTAAAGCTCTTTAGTTATATGGATCACATTTGTTCTCCTAACTTAAGATATTAAAGCAGTCATATGGTACCTTTCTGTCTGAAAAGGTTTGTTACAATCCTAGTGTCTGGATCACACTACCATATGAAGGATCCATATGCTGTCACAATCTGGGAAATGGATGAAGACCACCATATCATGTAACATAGCCTGCGTACCAGCTTCTAGTCACTGTTAATATAAAAATGAAAATATCTTCTAATTGTCTATAAGAACTTCAACCAATACAGTTTATCCTCAGTCCTGCTTCACATCCCAGTTAATTTTAGTTGATAAAAGTGAAATCTCTGTAGAATAAAGTGAAAATATTCAGTTACATTATATTTATATTCTGTAGTTGGTACCTTTTCTAATATTACTGTATCTATGATATATAGATCTATCACAACATGCTTTAAATTTCAAGACATAAAAAAAGAAAATGATGAATGCATTCTCTTGGGCTTGGCCCATATTTCAACTTAGGTAAACAGGAACTTTGCCTAATTTATTGGTTCTCGTTATAACTCTCATGTAGAAGTTGAATTCCTCTCCATTTAGGAAATTCCCCTTCTGCCTGGAAAATGACCTTTTCTGCTGTGCAAATCAATCTAGAAGAAGGGACACGGTTGGCTAATATTTTAGAAAAATGACTTTACTTGTCACCAACTAAATTGTCATGATTTTGACCCATTTTGAAATTATTTAACATTTGCTTCCTTTCTCATGCTTCATGCATTATTCATGTGGATTCTCACTATAGTTGTACTACGTTTCCAGAGTTGGGATGTTTTGTATAGTCACTCTTAAGAGCGATGGTAACACAACATTTGTCAAAGTGTCATAGTGAGCAATGAAACCTCATTATATGTCACTCAGAAAGCTGAATGAAAAGTGATGCTACATCTAGGCAATTTAATACCTAAATCATGGAAGGTGAAAGACGGGAAACAAGTTTTCATTGCTTTGATGGTATTCCAGTTTGATTTTTTCTCTAAGAGTTGTCACATAAGTCAATGTTAATATTCTTGGTCTTGATCCTTCTCTGCTGGAGTTACTGGAAATTTCACCAGTGATTTCAGTGGGAACAGAAATAAACCCCAAGTGAATGAAATTACTCATGTGTAAGAGTTTGCAGGATGAAATCCTTCAGGGCAAAGGCCATCAATTTTGTTTGCACTGCACAGCACTGAGGACATTCTTCCTGATAGACTTGAAAAAAAAAAAAAAGAGTTGAACACTGCATGCCATACCATATTGTTATTTTGTTGTCCTCTTAAAATAAGAGGTCATTGCTTAGATAGGAAAAAGAGGAAGTGCAAACAGTTAAGTATGACTAATAAACTGTATGTTGGAAATTATAATTTCTAATAAAAAAAATAAAATGCTGATATTCTACATTTGCATCTTACTTTTAGACAGATGACTTTCTCTGTGCAAAATTTCCTTTTCATCTTGTCTAACTACCTGGATATATGTCTTTTTCTTATGGATGAGATTCTTTGCTACTAGAGTGATAAAGTGTCTCTATTCACTAAGCCTGAAGACAGAAAAACAGTTTCATCCATATAATTGATCATATCCTAACTATTCAGATTACATTCAGATTACATTACATTACCTCTTTTCTATTTTCTGAGTTTAAACTTGCCCAGTTTCCATCAAAAATAGTCTTATAATGGAAGAAAAACACAAGCAGAATAAAGTATTTTATAGCATTTATCAACAGTGCAGGCAATATAGTATGTCCTTAAACTGAGTGTATCCTCAGCATAGATTAAAAGATCAGAAGAAGCATCAGTGTTCACTAGGGTGACCTTACCAAAACCCCATCTTTCCCTAGAGCAAAATTTACACCTATGGGTGTAGGGTGACCTCAGAATCTAGGCTTCCTAACAGCATGATTTGTCTCCATCTAGCAATTTCATTAGAAAAGGTTTATGCAATAAAAGAAACTAAAACCAAAACAAAACAACAGTAATAAAAGCAACGACAACAACAAAAAACAGGAGTTAATCCAAGGATGACAATGTAAAAACATAAGCATAAGCTTTACCATGTTGACATACAGCCACACTGTCAGTCATTGTCAAAATTACAGAGCATAACAGCATATCACATCTTTTCCTGTCAAAATGTTCCCTCTGACAAAGGTCAGTGCCTTCATGTCATAAATCTATTATCCTATTATTGTCATAAGTATCATGAGAAGAAAGGAGTTGAGCCAAATGTTTGGAACAGATAGAGTCAATGCAACTTAATTCAGGAAAGGAACATATTTCCCATTTCCCTTTGTCAGGATGCCAGGCATCAGCATGAGTGTTCCCTCTCACAATCTGTTTGTGTTCCAGTGAGTAATAGCTTTTTACTGGCCTGGAAAATGACTATCCTATTAGTACCAAAGTGCATTCACAGGATCAAGTGCCTTTTGAATAGTTAAATACATTTTACCCTTTAAATAGCCCAGACGGCTTTAGATGAAACCTTTAAAACTATAGCCAATCTGCTGGAAAATTAAAAATATAGTAAATTCAGTACTGAAATGAGGCATATTTATGAGCTACTCTAATATACAACCACTTAAAATAGTTTGTTACTCAGAATATATTAGGATTTTTTTTTTTTCTCCACAAGAACCAGTAACTCCAATAAGTCATGTGCAATTGTAATAGATGGAAAATAAGGTAAAATTATAATTATAATAGGTAATATAACTAGGTAAAATTATAACTATAATATCTGGCTTAAATTATGTCTAATTGTTCACAGTGGTGTTTTGTTTCACATCCGTTTGAAAAGATCCCAAACCATCATACACCATAAAAAACACGAGCATGAGTCTCAGTAACTTAGTAATACCAAGGTGAACCTGGAGACATGCAACTGAAATCAATAAATGCACACCAGCATAAAATTGTAGGAAGTTCTAGTACTAAAGTCATAATAAATGTAAACCTATGTCAGTTAAAACATGTATAAACATGTCAGGTAGTGGCAACGATAGAAATCATCTTTTCTGGGTAGGACTGACCTATTTATTGCCATCAAAAAGAAGACAATACTAAGTCAAAAGACTTTGGCACATGGGCAAACTATTCCACAGAATAATATGAGTGAGGAATATTCATGCTTGCTGCCTCCCAAATCAGATAGAGAAATTGTATTCACAATAAACAAAATTCATAATTCACAAAAATGAAGGTGACACTGGTGTAAATTGTAGAGTAGACTCTAGTCTAGAGTTTGAAGCAGCTGATTATTCAGTTAAAGAGTATGGAATTGCAGTGCTAGAGGATTGATCGAACTATTTGTTATTGCTTACTGATAAACTATGATCTTCATTATTTTTTTTTCCTCCTATTGAAAATTAAACAAAAATATTGCAGATCTCATATATGAAACAAATATTGATCCCTCATTATGAGTGAATGGACCTCCAGGATTTACAATTCTAATAACATGAATTTTAAAAAACAATAAGAAGTAAAAGTATATTGTTTACCTGACTTCTATACTTCTTTATAAACTGAAACTGGGAAAATACAGGAACTTGAAAACAAAACAAAGCCTTAAAATAACTTAAATAAAATACAGAAAACATGGTCAACCCCATCTTTACTCCCTAGGGAAATTAATCTAGAGCTATCAACGTATCCAAAATGATTTTAAATACCCCACCCTTGCTCTTGCCTCCTCCTGCAGTTAGTACCACTGGAGAAACTTTCCTGTCAAAGGGAAACTCCGTATAACTTTGTAAGTTTCAGAAGACCTAATGGCTATACTTTGCCACCCCTTTCTTCCTCAATATATTTCGTGGGTTCCAGCTCTGGTTTTAATGTATTCTTTGCTGATGTTTCCTTTAAGTAATGCTTCTCCTCAGTATTACTGGCAGAAGTCAATGTTTTCATCTGCCTTAGCACATTTACAAGCAATATGTAAGTGGGAAGCAGACATCAAGAGTTTGCAAAGGAAGGTACTTGCTGCCTTCAGCAAAATCTTTTGACTGGGGTCTTCAATTCTAGAGGTATTTCTAAACTATGCAATCATATTAAAACCAGATAAGGTACAAAAGAGGAAGCAGAAACTTGGATCTGAAACAATAAGCTCTCTGTAGGAGGTAAACTTGAGGATGAGTATCTAGACTGAATTTCTTATTTGATTGTTAATGGATTTACCAGGAAAAACAAACCCTTAAAGGGTCCTAAAATGAGTGTTTTAACTTAGGTGCTCATTATGACTGGGGTGGGGAATGAGGAAATTGAAGTGATAATTCAGCTTCAGTGATAATCAAAGATAATACAGCTCCTTGCCTTTGGGCTTTTTCTCCCATTCCAAAACAATTAGTGATGTATATCTGAACCATTACAAACAACCCCCTCAAACTTTTCTTTTTGGCATTTCACTTGGTAAAGTCATCACAGAAACACGGGTTAAACTATCTGAGTGATAAGGTCTCTAATTAGACCAGAAGGAAAAAAAAAAAAAAAAAAAAAAGAGAGAGAGAGAAAAGAGGCAAGACTTAAAATATATTAATTTTTAATTTTCTATAAATTCAGACATAAGGCTTCTTTCTTAACTGTTTTGATGACCACCATTTCTGGTTTCAGAAATGTTCTGTAACAATGAGTTTTAGATGGTCAATAAGAAAATGCAGAAATATTTCTTAATAAGTTTTACATTTTCCCTCCTTAAATTCTATTCAGTTTCCCCTTTGATCATATATTTTGACTAAAATCTGAATTTTGTCATAACCTGCCAACAATGCTGTCTTTTCATGACTCTTGGGGTTAGGTAACTTTATTTTTTATTGGTTGTCTTAAAATTGCATGAGGAACACTATGATAATGTTATTATTTTTAACATTTTGAAATAAATTAATAGTAATTCTTACTTTAAGAATCTGTTTTTTTTTGTTTTGTTGGTCTTAGGTGTTCATTAAATATGAAAATAAAATATTGATAACCCCTAGAATTGAAAACAAAACAAACAAACAAAAAAAAGTCGTGGCAATGGAAACGAGAAGATTCCACTTTTTTTTTTTTTGAAATTGATTGTCCTATTACTCATATCACAAAAGACTAGGAAGTTTTTCAGTCATCATTAACTTCCTCTAACATTTCTGATGCAGTACATAGATAAATTTTGTATTCTGATCAGACCTGGGAACAGAAAATTAATATTAACAGTAAATATATCTAAAGGTTCATCTACATTTAAGTTTAATAAAATACTGGGAGAAGAGGAGGAGGAGGATGTGTATCTTCAAGTATCATACAAAATTTACACCAGCTTGGCTACCTTCATATATTTTACAGTCATGGCTTTGATTATGGCCTTAATTCTACGTATATGTTTACTCTTGATAATGTTTTTTCCTTTTTTTTTTTTTTGGCAGTTGGCCGCATTTTCACCAGATTTGTTCAGACCTCCTGCTGGTGTTATTAAGGTAAGAGCATTAGATGTGGCCTATGTGTACTTTAAGAAACACTTGTCATCAACTTTGATGTACAACTGAGTATAAAATCAATTAAGAATTCTGTTTAGGGATGGTGTTGGAGACTTTGCTGTATAGGAGAGGCATATTCTGTCAGAGGAAAATGTACTGCAAAATGAAAGGAATGGATAGAGCTTTCAATTTTATGCTTTAACAAAGCATGCAGAGTGTAATAAGTTGAGCTGGTTTTGGTAGTCTTAGTCACCATTAGGTGCACCATGGCTCCTGCACCAGGAATAGGGAATAGGGTTACCTGTACTCTGAATTTTGGTATGTGTTCCAATTGCATTATCTTGACTGGAACTGAAGATGCTCAGCACAGTCAGGCTAAGTAGGCATTAAAGAGATACTAAGATGGTGATTTCAGTGGTAAAAATTAAAATTGAAGAGCAATGATTGTGCTTCTGTTTTCTTGCTCCCTTTATTACATATATTCCCTATTAACTTTGATACGGTTTTGGTTATAACTTTGGGTGTCATAATCCTTTTGAATTGAATATGGATTTGTGTCCTAACTACTAGGTTCCTTTAGGAATCATAACTGAACATTTGCTAGTTTTTCTGTCTAAGGTATGGGGAAATCTTTGTAACAGTTTAGCAGCCTGGCTCCAGATCTGACGTGCACTGTCTTGGGCAATCCACCTGTCTACAACTACTTGTATTTTCTCAGAGACACCATTGTTATAATACTTATGTCAGATAATTTGCAAGTTATATGGATTCCTATGTGTGGTATTTTCACTGATGGCTGGATTAAAGATGACATATTGCTAGCCATGGAAGGAGATAAATTGTTGAAATTTTCAAAACTGCTCATCAAAATATAGAAGCCAGAGTTCCAATCTGAATGTGTGTTTGCAATTAGCAGCATGTGGTTTAATCTCAAGGGGGACTACAGTTTATTTCAACTGTAGAAATGGCTGGTTCAAGCAAGCTGCTAAATTTTATCAGGAGTCAGTGAAATATTTTGCACACTCTACCACAAGTCCTGCGTGGATGTAGTGAGATGGAAACTATTATAACATACTTGTTGATGTTAATTAACCTTTTCCTTTTTTCTTTTTTTTTCATGTTTGTACTGAAATTATCATAAAGTCTTAAACCTGGCTGGAGCCAATTAGTGCATTTTACTCAGGCAGAAGATATTGTATAACTGCCAGTACAGAAGGAATCAGACACAAACCTAAGACAGCCTTAAACATGAAGACAGTGTTTTAAAATATATATTTTTACTTTCATCTTAGATTTATTTTCTTCAATTCATTTTTAAAAAGTTTTTACCTGCTTCCAGGATATCTAGAAATTTACATTATAATTAAAAAAATATGAGGTCCTTATAGGACACCTGGAGCTACATTTTGTTGTTGTTTTTGTTAGCTTTATAATTTATTTATTTATTTAATGCAGAAATGCAAGCATTGCAACAAAATTAGGAATATTTAATAGACAGATTTAAGTCATATATCTGTAGGATGGAATTAGAGACTTGTATTTATTTATTTATCTCTGTATTATCCTTAGTTAGTCAAGCCTCCAAGATGTTATTGAAATTCTTCTATATACCCAATCTGAAATATTTCTCATTTGATAAGACATTATAATATAAAGGGAGAGGGGCTTCCTGTGTTCCATATTTTGTCGTATTAATTGCCATGTATTTTTTGTTGTTGTTTTTATGATGCATGCCAGATATGTCGTGTATTAAGTCACTGTCATTTACTTCAGATAAAATTGTTCAGCTCCTTGCTTGTTTCTCTATCATTCACTTGATGGAAGAGCCATTGAGAGAAATGTATATCATCTCTGACATTTAAAAACTTTAGTATAAAAAGTATGTGCTATAGCTATCCACCCTGTGAACATATGTGGAGCAGTTTGTGTGTGGTTTACAGTGTCAAGAATGAAATCCTTGTGTTTGGTTACTGCATATTCAAGAGATGCAAGACTCTGTGGAACAGACTTCTAGGAATGACATATTGTATGAGCATGATTGTCACTATGTCCTTTCTAATGTAAAACCCCAAAACACAATAGGGAGTTTGGAGGTTTAAGTTTTGGAGGTTTAAACTCCATGTTTAAATATGGAGAGTTCTCGCATGTCCAGTCTTTGCCACCTCAGCCCATTCTGTTTACACCAGACTCATGGCTGCTCTGACATATGCTGCTAACATCAAGTCTTCAAGGAGCTCGCTCTTGTAGAAATGAGCTCTACTATGTTGCTCACACATCCTACACAAAATGCCCTCAGTAGAAAAGGGACAGAATAAGCATTATCAGGAGTTTTCTTCAATACAAATATGTCTAAATCCAACTACTTTACACTTTCTGATCAGAACAAAGGGAAAGAATTGAAATCTGACCTGAGGCTGTTTAATATTACATGAATTCAAGTTGTGCAAAGACATTTAAAGAATGCCTTTGTGAACAGATACCATGAGACAACAACCGATTGTGCAATCTCAGCTACCCTATGATTCTATACATATGCAAAAAGTCTCCAGCCTGACAAAAGAGTGGCTGTTGCCCAGTACTGTGATACTGTCTTCTTTTTATTAATCTCTGTGCGTTGATTTTGGAACAATCTTCCCTGTACCCTGAGATCCTTATGGTTGAGAAAGTATTGGGGTTGCCTTGCAAAACTCACTCAAAGCATCTCAGTATTCCCAAACAGAGGACAATCCATTGAGATAACTTGGAAAGACCAAAGTAGAAGGCAATGGCATTTCCTAGCAGGATCTGTCCAACTATTTACTAATTCAGTCAGTCAGAGCAAAACATTGGTATTCACTTAGAATGGGAAAGAGCCATCTGCTGAATCCCCCAGGTTGTGTCTTCCTTTCTTTCTGATCTGACTATGGATATTTCAGAAGTCGAGTTTAATAACAGATTTCAGTTAAGCTGTAAGTCACATTTTAGCACTCTCCAGCCCAGGAACTGGGCACCTAGCATTTTGTTAAATATCATTTTCAGATAATTTACTTTATTCAAAAGCTTCCTTTCCTCAATATGTTCATTCCCTGCAAACAGAAGACTGTCATCACTTGCTCTCTACTTGTTTGCATGCTGATAGCTCTTTGCCTCTTATAAATCCCATTAATTAATGAATAGTCAGCAGGGAATTGTCTCCTCAGGCTCATTAGAGAAATGGACACTAAAATGATATGAAAGCAGCTGCCTCCTTTCTGTCATTCCCTTCTGACGGCTACTGCTTTCCTCATCAGTGCTAAATTATAACGCTGCTTTGATTAGCAGTCCGGTTACTTGCTGCAGCTGCATATGGAGATGGAAATCTTAACTACACAGTCATGTGTAATTGATATTCTCATCAAACTGTTAACATTGTTTAAAAAAAAAAAAAAAAAAAAAAAAGCACATGTACGTATATTAAATCCTGCTGGAAGTCTTTTTTTTTTTTTTTTTTTTGACCTTGTGAGCAGATTGAAAAGGCATATAGGCATATTATTTCTCAAAGCTTTCTAATAAGACACTGATTATTACCTGAGCTCATTTGGGAATGAGAGGTAAAATCTGTGAAATATCTCAGGCTGGAAATCACCTTAAAGAGAAACATTTTGAATCATCTTTCCAGTGCCTGAATAACATTTCTATGTGGAAAATAAATTAGAAATTCTATTTATTTTAAAGCAGGAAACAAGGTCTTCAGAATTTCATCAAAATATTTATATATATATATATATATATATTCACCACCATAGAATAAACCTATGTTGGACAGAGTATCTGTATTATGGTTGATGTAAAAGAGCATGACTTAAAAGATGTTGTAACTCATATAAGAAGGGCAGGTTGCTTATACTTGTATTGGGCAAGACCTGCCTATACATATGTTTATATTTAACCTGTGAAAGAATTTGGATTAAATTCTAACACATCCCTTGTTTTTAAAGTTTTATTCCTAAACCAGACCGGAACCCTGTACTGAGGCTGCAAAGACTTGCCAGCCGTCTACTACAACAGTCTGTAAACATCAGACATTTTCAAGGTTTGAGGTGACATTAACAAGAGTTGTTGCTAACTGCTGCTTAGTGATTGGTACCTTCACTCAGATGAAATCGCGTTACTCACTTGGTTCTGGGACTAGGTAGGAGATGAGCCATAGGATGAGGAGAAATCTTTTTCTGGTGCTGACTTACGGTGCTGAAACCTAAATTCACCCCATAGAAGGGAAGAGAAAAATTGCTCTAGGGCACACCAGAATGCATCTACAATCAGAACTAATAGAGGCAAATATTTCAACTACAGTCGTAGGATTAATATGTTGAGTACAGTTCTGAAACAACCTTAAATGAAACAAAATTAACAATCTTAATGAAATTTCAGACTTTGTCTCTTTGTTCATGGATTTACCTTTCACAATTGGATTTGGACTTCTACTGTCCAATGCAATCATCTTATGTCAAAAGCAAAACTGCAGATGTGTTATCTTATTTTTATAAACACAGAATCATTGTCTGATATGGCCTGACCTGGTAAATTGCTCAATTTCTCCTGGATGGCATTCTGTTAGAAGTTTCACTCACCAAGACAGTTTTGTGCAAAGTAAATCTAGCGTTTCTGATTAATCTACAGTGAAATGGGAACTAAAATACTGATTTTTATGTCATACCAAGGGGAACTTTTGAAGGGAATCTCTATTTTTATTTGCAGCACTGTTGGAATGACACCAGTTCTTACTGTGGCGCAATACTCAGTTTATTCATGGCCTCAAGTGTCTAACTATAATATTGAGATCTGGCCCAGATTCTCTCTGGTAGCACCTTTGGTAGCATCTTTTTTTTTTTTTTTTTTTTTTTTTCTATATTTTGAGATTAAATATCTAAAAAAATAAAATAATTTAAAAAAATGTGATTTTGACTAGATTTTATATGTAGATATCCTAACTTGTTATAGAGACCAGAGGGTTCAGTAAAAATTTTCTTGATGAAATAGGAGATCTTGGCTCTTCACGAGGTAAATAAAATTTATTTCAAAATAAATTTTGAAATATTTGCTAGGAAAACATGTCAGTTTTTCTTTTCTCTTTTAGACTTTTATTCAAGGCCTGTCTGGACGCTTACCTGGGCAGCCTTCTCTAACTTGCTCTAGACTAACTTGCTATAGACTAACTCTCTCAAACTTGCTTTGGCAGGGGGGGTTGGACCCGATGATCTCTTGAGGTCCCTTCCAACCTCTACAATTCTGTGATTTGGTGACTTAACAAAGAAATTTGACCCTTAAAATATGGCAGCATGACTTTGAAAAAGTAGTTGCAAATTTCCCTTCTATTCATCAATAGAAATGATCTCTGTTTTTGTTGGTAGTTATCCAGTAAATATTGTTACACTATGTAAATAACCTAAAATATTTCCTTTCCTCTTTCAAGTGCTTAACTTCTTTCTTTCTTTCTTTGATAGCTTGTAATTGTCACAGTATTATTCTGTATTAATTGGATAATATCTCCCTTTGAACTGTCTTGTAGGAGTAAAGAAAAGATCTAGCTAGCATAGTACATCATATCTATCACACTTTTCTGTGAGTCTGTGGGGGATTCACATCTTTTATTAGGGTTGCTTTGAAATGTCATGGCTCTGTCCTGAAAAAAATGGAAAAGAATATTCTCTGTACAGTTTGTAACTGTGCTCCAAGCTTGGGCACCTGAGCCGCATTGAATTAGATAAAATGAATTTAGTCTTAACAGGGTGATTCACAGGCAAACTATAAAGTTCATAGTGCAAATTCAAATTTTCCAGTGTCTTCCGATGTTTTCAGATCAAATTCATATGAAACAGGATTCTGAAAATGAAACAACCATTATCCCAATAACCCATAAACCCAATGCACATTACTAATTGTTGCAATACCTAGCCTTGTTTTTTATTTATATATATATATATATTTGAACAGACATATTAATAACTTTTCCTTTGCTGAACAGAAATCTCTTGAAAGTAATTCTCTAATTCATGGATCCAGTAAGGTAGACAAGACTTATTGATTCATTTCACCTAAACAGCCCAATTATATTTTGGCAGTAGTGATTTTACTTCTCAGAGAGGTTAGATTTGAATTTATTCCACATACATGAAAAGTTTTACCTCATATAAAACCTTTCATGCACTTCTCCATGCCTGTATTTCTTTTTTTTTCTTTTTTTTTTTTTGTTATACTGATCTTCAAGTCATTAAATGATTTATGCCTCTAAGATAACTTATTAATTATAATACACTTTTCTTGTTAATTAAGAGGTGCAGTTGGCATAGTATTTGATGCTGTCGCTGAGTTAACTCATTAAATCCATTAAAGTAAAAGCCAAAGTATGACTCTCCTAGTGTTAATACTGCTTTTCCCCACGAATTGCCATAAAATATAATCCAATGAAACAGAGTGCATTCGTTACAGAGGGGTCAGACTATCTATCTGCTAATAAGGAACTCAAAACAAGAGAGAAATTCAGATTATTACATTTAAGATCTGTGTCCACAGATCATGAGAAGGGTGGAAAAGGGTTTTTCCATAAAAGGAAAGGAAGACAAAACATACTATATATGTAAAGATGATGATGATGATGATGATGATGATGATGATGATGATGATGATGATGATGATGATGATGATGATGATGATTAAACATACACACAGGTAAATCAGTATTAGGTACTAGTGCTTTGAAAAAAAAAAAAAAAGAGAAAAAAAAATTCTAACACAAAAGTGAGGAGTATCAGGTAACTTGTATTAACCTGAGATGGGTTGTTTTTCATGTATATGTACAGCATATAGGTCTATAATGAATGTGTTTTGATTGAAATAACTTGTGGTTAAAGCCCTACTGGAAGTCCTATGATGAAAACACTTCATCTGAGTCTCACTGCCTGAAGAGTATTGCTGCTGGGATTATTGACATTGGTTGGCAGTGTGGTTAACTGAAGCTATTTTCACTCAGTCAGGAAGCCAAAATTTTCCTAAGGCAAAGAAATAATTTTACTTTCTAGACAAACTTGGTATTTATGCTGCCTTGGAGAAAAGGGTAAAAACATCTTTCCAATACAGATTTAAAAATATTTGGATGAATAATCAGTTAAAATGTAGTCTTAGGTCCATTATACTTCAAGAAGGCTTCAACAGATGAAGGAAATTACCAGCGTCTTTGATCTCTTCCTAGGTAGTGATGTCCTAGGACCCTCTAATTTTCTGACATTGTGGTTTGCTATTTTGCCCAGAACTGTACCAGTTTCACCAAAGGCCCCTGTGTCAGAGAACATGCTTTGTTTTACCTGTACCACAATAGTTGTTGTTTGCTTTTTAAATGTTTATTTTTCATATCTTTTATTTGTCTAATATCAATATTAACAACAAATAGCATGTTTGGTATATACATACATTTGTGACCAGGGTACATGCATATATATGTTTCTGGCAAGATAGTACAAATGATTTTTCCTGTGGTTCATTTCTCATATATCAGTTACTTCATCAACTATTTTTTTTTTTAGAAACTCAGAAAACACATCTTTATATATTCATTGTCATGAATGTAACTAATTGGTCAGCAGTTTACACAGTGGAAAATGATAACATGTGAGAATATCAGTGTGAATGTTATGTAACCTGTTCATATGAATGAAAGAGGTAATCAATTCTTTGACTATTCCCACAGATAGTTCTAGATCTGTGTAATTTCAAAATGTCTGAACAAGGAAATACACTTACACTTTCATGCAAACCTTATTCATGTTTTCAGACAAGGAAATATATTGTCATGTATATCCTATCTAGAAATTAATAGAAATAGATTAAAAGAAATGACAATAATCTAAGATCTTATGTAGAAAATGATCAGTAGTTGAAACATTAATCTATTGCTACTTACGTTTTTCATTTAATTCAAAGGCTCATGGAACTGACTGATATAATTATTGATTTTATTTTTTTGTCTTTAATCTTTAAGTACAATGCTCTTTTTTAAAGCAACACTCATGTAAACAGATCATGAGATCAACATTCTTTCAGCATGATACCAGGGTACATGGGTTATATTAGAAAATGATGTGTAACCAGTTGCTTTTTAGGAGTGTATATGAGCTATATAACAATAAAATATTTATTCAGCAACACTGTATCAAAGCAAAATTGTAACTGAGTACAGCCAAGAGAGTACATACATTTTTTTTAAATAAATAAAAAAAAAATAAAGAGCTTCTCCTTATTTTCAGAAATAAATTGATAAATTGTCCTATTGTATGAAAGATCTATTTACTCAGAGGTTAAGAAAGGTTTTTACTGGTCTTTAAAAGCATAAGTTCAAGTCAAACCATTAACAAACCTGTAAAAAAAAAGAAAAAAAAAAAAAAGGAAGTTTGAAATTTTAATGATAATAATTGGAATTCTTGTGATAATTGAAGAAACAGAAAGGATGCGTAATGGTTTAACGAAAAAAATAAATGTGTATGTCTTCATGTTGGTTGCAATGTTTGTCATAACTAAAATAAACAGATATATATTGCATATTAGATATGGAAACAGCTTCACTAGCAAGGAAAATAAAGGTATCAGAAAGATGAGGTGTTTCCAAAACCAAGAATTTGAGATGATATGAACAGAAGGATTTTAGGGTTATTTACGGCACAGATAATAAGATGGATGATTTTTGTTTATTTATTTATTTATTTATTTATTTTATTTGTTTATTCATTTATTTATGATATTGTGATATTTGAGTGATATACACAGCTGCTTTCAAGAGGACCAAATTTAACAACTTTGACATTTCATATATTTAAAAGCAAAATACACATTTTAATTGGCAGTTTCATATGGGAAGCAACTTCCTACAATCACAGGTTATAGGACTTGATCATTAAGAGAAAAAAAAAAAAAAAAAAAAGGTCATCAGCTTCGTTACTCTTCAGGGAAGGTTAACCACTTAAGATACTCTTAAGAAAATTACCCCTAAAGAACCCTTAAGAAATCAGCTGATAATTTGCCATTATTGAGTTTGCCATTATTTGAGTTTTATTGAGTTTGTTAAAGGATCTTATATGTAAACAGGTGAAATTGTATATTCTAAGACTTCACGAAGCAAAATCAGTACTTGGGATGGGGGGAGAGGGGGGGCAGGCAGGGATCTTGAACAATGGTCAGAAAAATGTAAAACAATGAAAGAATTATTACATTTATATGTTCAGGTAGCAGAATAGAATATTAAAATCACAATCTCAGCAAATCTGTACTCAGTCTACTCTGATTTTAAAGGTGAGATCTGCTAGATAATTAGTTATGGACTAAATTTATGAAATTTTCAAATTTTGGAAAAAAATGTAAAGATCATTACATTTCAGACAAGGTCTATTGAGCAAACACAGCTTCCCCTGGAGCTTTGTACTCCATGTAATTACATTCCACATACAATAATTGAAACTTGTGAATACGTCAAACTGTGTGTTTTCACAAACCAGCAGTAATCAACTCAGATTATTTAAATTCACTATTTGACATAATTGGTATAAATATGACAGAAGAAAGATATTTCTAGGGTATATTACTTCATAACTATATCAAATGACTACCTGGGGAGATAACTGCATTGTGTTCCTATGGAAATCTGCAGGATAGAAACCCTTAGTACAAAATTCTTGTTTTTTTTTCCACAAATTTTACCTCAATTTACTAAAAGATTTTCTAAAATTGAAGTGAAATCTCTGCAGCCTGGGAAGATCCATGTACCTCTCTGATTCAGAAATTACCATATAATCAAGCAATTAGAAACTGCTGGCCAGAAGCTCAGCAGCTGTCAGCAGGAATAGCTCCACTGAAGTCAGAAAAACAATGCTGATTTTTAGGATTAAAAATGCACTTCCAGGGAGAATACTGATGCTGGTTGCCCTACATTGATGTAATAGACTTGTCACCTCCACAAAAACTACTCTAAGACCAGCCCAGAGATTGTTGTACATTTCATGTGTGACAGAAATGGCTCTCTAGGGGTTCATGAAAGCCAAATGCTGATTGTTGTTTCCATCCCTTCTGAACCTTTGAGACGGCAGCAGACCCTGAGGGAAAAAAAAAAATAAATTAAAAAAATCTCCAACATGTTTGCTTTAGGAAGTGTTGGATACATTGGAAGGGAAGGGGAGGGCAGGGAGTGGAATGGATCTGAATGTCCTAAATTACGGTTGAATGTAAGGTCAAGTTCATTTTTCTCAACCTGATGATTGGCTGGCAAGAAGACACAAAAGATATTAATTGATAACATGTACCACTGACTAAGCTCTACTTATTCTTTATAAATAGAGTCATTAAAGGAAAGGGACGCATGAGAAAACATTTGTACATGAGAGCTTTCTGGGAGTGTTTTACAGCAGCACAGCTCTGACCACTCCTTGGCAGTCCCTGGAGGAAAGATGAATTAATGAAGAGAAAAGAAAAGGCAGAAAGCTATGTAGGTAACTTTTCCATCCATTTAATAATATTTGTGTGGATTCAAAGCAAACAAACAAAAACAACAGCAAAGCAAACAAAAGCTGGCTGACACTTCCCCAGTTGCATCATAGATGTTAAGGAGCGTTGTAACCACCAAGCACGTATTTTACTGCAGCAGGAAAACAGTAAGAGCAGGCTGCTTGAAAAAGGTTTCTATCCTTCCCTTCCTCCCTCTGACTAAGGAAAAGGCTGACTTGAAACTTGTTAAATCATCTTGTTTCTCTCTGTAAGCTCTCTCAAGAGTCAGAGCTCCCTGTGGACAATGCCTACAGCAGTGCTCTGAAGTGGCTGGATGCGGGCAAGTGTCTTAGAAAGGACAGCTAGCTTGTTTATCATTTTCTGACTCTCTCTCCCTCTCTCTTTTTTAAAAATAGAGATGTAGTGTTTTTAGTGTTTTTGTTCTGCAAACAGCCTGATCTGTAGATGTATATGAATCTGTAGAACTGCAAGATTTTATTTTCCAAGTTATAAAAAAAGGAAATCTATCCAACACCTGGTTTAAGAATAAATGGTAAAAAGAAAGCTGTAGCTATGTGTTTCAAGTATGAATCAAATATCTTTGCCTCAGCTTGTTTCAAGGATGTGCACATTATTGGTCTGAAAAAACAATGCAAAAATTGTTTCTCAAAAAAATTTAATATATACATAATATAGTAATATTATATTATATTATACGATAATGCATATATATAATTATAAATAAATGTATATAATTAATTACAATTAAATTACATAATTAATTATAATCAAATTACAATTTAATATATATAATATAGTAATATTAGATTATATATGAATATAATATATATTCATATTATATATATATGTACTATTTTTCTTTTTGTAGCTGCACAATGGCCACTTGAGCTGTCTGGTGACACATGAACAGCAGGAAAAAAATGCTCTCTTTAATCAATGTAATAATTTAAATTGATACTACATTCCCCTCCATCCAAAGCCTAGATAGAGAGAGAAAAGGCCTTAAGCCAGTGAGGGTTGAGACACATTAACAATTTTGTGAAACATTCACATGGAATTCCAAGTGAAGCAGTAGAATTAATTCACAAATTATAGTTAACGTACTGTAAGAGCAAGAGATGCTCAAGCAGAATGAAAATGCAGTAAGTAAAGCTCAGTATGCTTTATAATAAAGAATTGACACACAAAACAGACTGCTTCAGTGGAGGGCATGTAGTAGGGGGAAACATCCCTTCCACTTGTCACATAATATTCCCAGATGAAGCACTTAAATAAACATGCCACTCTTCCATTGCATGTCCTCCCACAAAACTGTCAATGAAGCGAGGTGTATGAGTAAAACTGGAAGCCTGGGTGGAAAAGAAAGGATCTTCATTTTCTTTATGCATTCTTTTATTTATACAAAAAGATGGAAAGGAACAGACTTTGACTCAGAAACCTGTTACTGTTGGTCAAGATTAACAGTGCCTTTAGTATGGAAAGAGAAGCTATGTGAGTTTCCAGGCTCAAGTAAGTGTCTCTTATGGACTTGAAATCATTCAGCAACCAACTTGATTTTAGTCTTTTAGTCTTCACATGATCTTTATTTTCCACTTGCATTAGTGATCCCACCTTTGGAGGGGATGGAATATATTTAGCAAAAAAAAAAAAAAAAAAAAAAAAAAAAAAAAAAAAGACCATGTGCCTTGTCCCTGCAACATGTAAAAAGATACAAAAGAAATGTTTGGAAAGGGGAATTAGTGTTTTTATTTTTTTTTTATTTTATGGGGGGGGAGGATGGTGGAGAGGGTGTATTGAGGAAATCCATGCAGACAAAGCTAATTAATTTTAGATATTTCTTGTTTCTTTTTTATTATTATTTTTTTTTCCCACCTCTATGCTGGTCAGTGAACTTAGAGAAAGAAATAAGAGCTAGATGCAGTCAGACATGTTTTTATATATACACTTTGCATATTCATGACACAAATTTCCATATTTATATTTATGTGTAGGGTCCATCTAGGGAGTCAGGTTGAAAGCAGCAGAAGATAGACCTGCAACATACGACATAGGTCCGTTCAGGAGACAGAACCAGAGATGTGACTGATGATAGTTTCCTTAAAACATAGGTCTGAAGTCCATCCAGGACAGGGCTGAAGACAGGTCCACCTAGAGAAGGAACAGACTTAGTTCCTTTCTGCTCCTCAGAGAGGACCTCTAAGTCTGTTCCTTAGCTCTTAGAAAGGAACTAAGGTACCTGCGCAAAGAGGGTAGGTGAGGGTCCCAGGTGAGGTTGGTCAGGGCAAGTAAGGCCACGTAGTGGTCTCAGGGTCCTGATAATGGCAGGATATATTAATGTATATATAATTAACTACAGATTTATATTTTTTTATTTCATATTGATATGATGCCTCAAAGAACCAAGATGTCTCTTACTTGGTAGGTAAAGTTTATATTCCAAACTATAAGATAACTATAAGATAACTTTTTATTTAACATACAACTTTAAATGCATATGTTTGGGAATTGAAAGTTAGGGAGTTTCAGGTGTATGTGTTCTTGTACACCTTCTTGTAAGAAAAAGTCTCATTTGAAATCTAGTGATTTTAGATTCAATAATAGGCATTCACAGCTGGGGATTTGTCTGCCTGATGTTTCCTCTAATATTGTTTTAGCAGCTTACAATCTTAATTGAGGTTAGCCCTTCTGTGAGTCTGTTGGCATGGAAAATGAAGCATGATTGTTTATATTAAATGTGTGGTAGCATCTGTTTTCAGAATATATTTGTTGGACTAAAAAATGCTAAATATCTTGAAACATATAAACCTGGGATAAGGGATATTTTAAATTTCAGAAAGTAGTAAGAAATTCCTAAATAATGCTAACAAGATATGGTCTGTATCCCACTTTCTCTGTGATCCCAAACAAGCTGGTTATTAACAAGAAGGCTTATTGCTGTAATGGTTACAAGTCCTTTCAGAAGCATAATGTAGCATAACAAATAGATTTGTATCAGTGACATGTGCTAATGGTTGTGTTATCTGCCTGAAAATATGACACTCCTATTAACACATCTTGGTTTAGGTTCCCTAATGAGAATTCAAGTTGATTTTAAAAGACAGTGATAAGAAAGTTATTACGTATTAAACAGTTGCCACTTGTTTATTTAGCACATTTACTGAAGATTTATAGCAACAAGAGCTGTTCTCATCTGCTCAAAATTTATCTACTGAATCTTCCAGGGGTGTTTGTTAGCACAGACACGTTTAAACCATATTAACTTTTGGACATGCAATAACCAGATCAGATTAATATAATCAAAAGTCTTTAATCATCCAGGTTTAAGAAAAGCTTTATAGTCATTGTATCACTCACTGTACTGCTCTGGGTTAGATTTTACTAATACATGTAGGCAAACAACAGCTAAAGAGAACTATATATTTAAAGGTATGCCCAGTGCCTATAATGTAAAGCATGATCCATTACATTAAAGTGTTGGTTCTACTAGCTAGTGTCATACTGTGCTGCATGAATGCATTTTCTTAGTCTGTTTAGGGTGTGCTGATAAATTATTCTTTTCGCTAGAAGGTTTTGAGCACAAGAGATAGATCTGATTTTCCTTTTACTCCAGTTTTGTATTCATAATCTCTAGCACTCTATTTTGGGAGATATTTACAATTTTTCATTGATAAATTAAATCAAAGATTTGAATACTGATGTTATGAATTGTTTTATAGGGTATTTGTTGTGATTAAACTCAGCCGGCAGCTAAACACCACACAGCCGTTTGCTCACCCTCTCCCCTCCCTCTCTGGGATGGGGGAGAGAAATGGGAAAGTAAAGCTCGTGAGTTGAGATAAAGACAGTTTATTAATACAGGAAAAATAATAACAACAATAATAATAACAATAACAATAACAATAATAATAATAACAACAATGATGATAATAGTACTACTACTAATAATGTGTACAAACAAGTGATGCACAATGCAATTGCTCACCACTCGCTGACCGATGCCCAGCCTAACCCCAAGCAGTCCTGGCCCCCCTCCCCTGGCTAGCCACCCCTATATATTGTTTAGCATGACGTCAGATGGTATGGAATACCCCTTTGGCTAGTTTGGGTCACCTGTCCTGGGTCTGTCCCCTCCCAGCTCTTGCTGCACCCCCAGCCTGCCTGTTGGCAGGACAGAGTAAGAAGCTGAGACGTCCTTGGCTTGGTGTAAGCACTGCTCTGCAACAATTATAACATCAGCATGTTATTACCACTCTTCTCATCCTAATCCAAAACATAGCACCCTACCAGCTACTATGAAGAAAATTAACTCTGTCCTAACTGAAACCAGGACAGTATTGCCAACTGGACTTCATAACATATGTTAGTTCTTTCTCAAAAGTTCTAGCTTTCCCCTACCTAAAGTGAATTCTTCATCACACAATCACACTGAGGTATAATTTACGAGATAAAGCAGAATCTTTTTTATTCTGCAAAAATACAAATATTTATCCGCAGTCTGAGGCACTGTTATTATTTAAAATTGCATCAGACTGCTCTTGTCCTTTGCTGAAACCACAAGGAAATGACTTCTGTGTTATGTTAAGCCAAGGGACTACCAGGAGGCACTCTGAGATATCATCTTGATACTGGATTTGGAATTACTATTTCTCTTCACACTTTTCTCAACTTGACTGGACAGACTGTAAGTTGTCTGATACTCAGTATTAGTGCTGAAGAACATTCAGTCCTTTAAGACAGGATACTTCCACATGCCCCTCTGAACTTCAGGATTCTCATTTCAGTGGTTTAATTTCTTCATGTATTCTGTCAAAGAGGGATCAGAAGAAGGAAAAGCAGTGATAGTGATATCCTTTAACATGTAGCAGAGGATTAATGCAACACAATGTCCAGGAAGATGAGAAAAGTATTTCTTATGTCTAGAGCTCTGAAGTCTGTAATTTGTATAACCCTAAAGAAAGCTGCAAATCTATATATGGTTGAAAACAATAAAAATGCATTCATTTATTCAGATTGAATAAACTAATAGTATATTAGGGCATATTGTGCATTTTAGTTGTCTGTATCTAAAAATCTGATATAATCATTTTAAAACCTAATACTTTTCCCTTTGTATTCTACAGTCAACAAATAAAAACTTGACTTCACTTTACAAATGTTTTCACAAACAAACTCATTCCTGAGTGTGTTCTGGCAAAACCATAGTCCTGGCTTTGCACTTAACATGCCATGTGTTTCTGTACAGAGAACGACCTGATTACATAGGAAAAAACACAATATCTCATATAAACTCAGGTGAGATTTGTGTGAAAGTTACTGAATACACTGGGACTATAACTAATGTTTAGGGGAACAGATCTCTCTCTCTCTCTCTTTTTTTTTTTTTTTTTATATATATATACACAATTTTTTAGAGAATACCAAAGCTCACGAGACTCTCTTTACTCATCTGAAGGTTTTGGTTAGCAGTGTTGTGGAGGCTGTGTATACAGGCACCAAAATGCCAGCACGATGATTAACAGAAATTATCTTCAGCATCAACAGCTGACTAACATAGGATGGTAGGACAACTGCTTAATAATCCTATCAGAGAGGAAAGAAATACGACTGTGGACACAAAGTTTCATCTGCTTGGCGTTACACAAGGTAGAATAATGTGTAGTGCTAAGCTCTGAAATAATGTTGGTAGCTGGCTGTCACATCCTTCCACCAGCCCCATCCAGCAAATTTGCCTATTTGCCTTGTGCACATTCACAAATACTCTTCCCTTCTACAGTGTCCGATCAAGTGTGTAACATTCTTTTTTTCCACTCACTGATGATGAGTCAAAGGCACAGTATAGCCTCCAGAAAGAACATGAGAAAACAAGCTTCCTAATGGACCTACATTTACTTCTATTATGTCATTAGAATTAGATATAATCCATGCCAGAGACCTAGGAGATGTGTATCTCAAGCTGTCAGTTGTCTTTATGGCTGGCCTTACTTCTCATGTAGAAAATCCTAAAACCCCAGAGTTTGAGAAAGAGCAACAGTTTCCCAGAGTTTGAGAGAGAGCAACAAAGGATCTCTTAATAATAGACCTATTTCTCTTACTTCTCTCTGTGTATTCTCTGCTGGCCTCACCTGAAGCCAAAATAGAGGGGAAAACATATCTCTGATTTGTGCTGTAACTCACCCATGCTACATCCTCTCTGCAGCACAGCCAACAGCTGTCCCATTATTGCTGGAACATAATCAGGTTAACCCCAAAGAAAGAACGTGCTTTATAGCATGCGTAGTGCCAACAAAACATAAAGAGCTCCAGAGGTGAAAGCCACCAACTGATTGTGGTCAAGTCTCTTGCTTGTGTCTGCAGATTTCACACCATGGGAGTGCAGCACCAAGCTATGCTTCAAGCATGACCTTCATTTCTGTAGAATATAAGGGATTAAAGGACAATCATCAGCACTTTGTCCTGTGTTTTACCTTGTCAAGGTAGCTTGTAAAAGGGGATTTATCTGCATCTCTGCACTGGTGTAGATTAATTGGGAGCTGTGCTGAACTTTCCCTGTATAGTGTGCTGTGATCGCAAAGTGATCATAATAACAAGGTTGTATGGTAGAAATGCTAAATGTTACTGAAAGCAGATATTCTGCTCTGTGCTTGCTGGTGCACTGGCTCTGTATTGCTCTGGTACATGGTCCAGCCTGCAGCAGGAAAAGCTAGTGCCAAGAAATTTTCTGCATCTTCTTTGGAGAAAACTTCCCTATGGATAGCTGTAACACTAGCAATACCGCTCAACCTCAGAGTTAAATACAAGGTTGGCTGGGTACATTTTGCTGCATCCTAATCTCAAACAATAGATGAAAAACATTTCTGAACTATGGTACCCATCACACTGTAAGGAAATATTTGTGGTGCTTTGCCCTTTGTTCAACTAGAATGACCTTCATTCGGACATTATAGTCATAGAGGAAGAAGGAACTGGAGATGATGTGGCCTTTAGGAAATGCTTTAAAAATGTTTGTCTAGGTGCTATATGAAGTATCCTGTCATTTCTTAAAGGTTCAACATGTCACTTTTACATATATCCTCTTGTCTTTCACTTCCAACTTCACTTTATACTTCACTTTCACTTCCATATTCTAAGTAAGTTTTGTCTCAGCAAAATAAGGAATAAGCAAAGATAAAAATTCCCAAAGTTATTAAAATTAAATCAAGATATACAATACAGTAATACAATCTTACAGACATTTCAATTTCACTTTTTTTTTTTTTTATAGGTCTTTATTCATATGAATGGGGTTGAAAGAGATTGTCTATTTTTAATTGTTTTCTTCTAACTATAAAAACACAATGTTTGTGTAGATTTCTTAGACATTTTATTTCTTTTGGTACTTAATGGCCTTTCTATTTCTTGTTTCATGTGATACATTCAGGCCTGTCATATCTGCTGCCCAAATCAGCCTTTTCCTTGACGTGTCTCTTTCTTTTAATGTGATTGCCATTTAAAAATAAATAAATAAGTAAAAAAGTCTATGCTTTCTAATGTTAGTGTGAATTGAAGCTCTGTTGTTTTGTTTGTTTGTTTAGTTTTGTTTTTTGATTTTCCTTCTCTATTACATAGGAAATTGAGTTAGTTATCTGTGTAGATGTGTGGTGGCTATTGGTACACTTTTATATTTTATATGGTTACCTACTCTTCTTCAGATAGCTTTATGCATTTATAAATTGGAGGAGGGGCTCATCTCTCTTATCACTGCTGCCCTTTGCTCTTTGCTGTGCAGTCTTGTCTCATGACTTACACATGAGCTACTCATTCACCTACACACTCACAGATCAGAACAAAAATTGCAAAATGTCAAAATTTCAGTGGAGAAAGAGCAGGGAAACCTGTCAGGTACTGTCTAGGACACTGATGACAACTATGACTTACAGCCTCTGGTGTTCTGACACAATGGTATAAAATAAAGATACTATAGATGATGGACATGGAGCCTTATGTAGCTGTAAATTAAGTAGACTTTTTTTTTTTTTTTTTTTTTGAAAACCTTATGTGGGGATGCTTGGGCATAATGGCTATAAAAACACAGTGACAGAGAAACAGGAGTGTTTTCAGTTTGCTTTTCATTCACTGTATGCAGATGAATAATACACAGACCAACGGATCACTACTTGGACTTCCTCTGTGTGGTTTCTTCTGACACAGACTTATGGTGTGCAAAGACAACATTGGCTCACACTATTTTCTAGGGTAGTCATAAGCATATATTTTTCATTGTATCCCACTGAACAATTCAGCTCAACACTCTTTCCAAGTTACACTTTCAGTAGGGAACAATTATTACTGGCAAATTCTAATATACTACTCCGTGAAATCTTGCCTTAATTTATGGCCAACATGAAAAAGAAGTTGCTTTCTGCAGTCTGTCTTTTCTTTAGCTTTCTGTGACAGTAACATTGTTCTGTCTTATTCTGGTCTATAGGGAACATGTTTATCGTTCAATTTCTTTGCATGATATTCCCTTTCCAATTATTACAAGCAAATGTAATAGCTAGTTTTTCAGGTCACCTTGTCTCTTGAGCATGGTTCTTATAGTTTAGGAAGTGGGAAAGCACTAAGAGAGACAAACAAACTGATGCTTTTTTATTACTGTATAATATGTTACCTTGAAGCATCAAGGACTTTGTTTCTAATATAGACATAAGCATATTTTTGCTGTCTTCTGCCATTGATTTTCCATCTCCCCAGCAAAGCATTGGTTACTTAGTTCCTCACTGTCTCCAAAATACATGTGGAGTTCATCTGTCCTAATGTCAAGATCAAGATTCAGCTGCCTGTACACAAGTTCTAAGTAGTTTTTAGTACCAGTTCAGATCCCCTGAAATATCTGAGACATCTTCTTGGGCTCATCGATATCAAAAAGGATATTTGTATTCCAGTGGAACTCTATCTGAAAGCCAAGTTCACGTAGTTCACATACACGAACCGTGATATTTGAATACAGAACTGAATCCCGCCCTGAAAGCTAGATGAGGTCAATCCTACCTTTTGAAGCAATTTAATGGGAGCTTTTAGCCAATTATGTCTCATAACTGCACCGTAATACTAAAAAGAGTTTGTAAGACAAAGCAGATATTTTCATTCTGGTATAGGGGTTCCATGTTATGCTTAACATCATTTAATATCATTTAATATTATTTTCATGGTTAGGACTTCTGCACACTAGTTATACACTGAAAAAACAAACAAACAAACAAACAAAAAAAACATTAAGCACAGACTTTCAGATAAAGTGCAAGGTAAATGGTGGTGTGAACATCATCACAATTGATAAGTCATTGATAAATCATTTTCCCTAGGTCTAATTGAGTATATGGTCTGTTGATTTGCAAGAGTGTTTGTAGCAGCACCATCTAGGGGCTACAGCTAATAACAGTGTTAACATGCAGGGAAATTTCCAAAACCATTTTTCTGTCTCACTGCCACAGCTACACAGTTGAATAATATTCATTTGGAATTTTAATATTCTTTGTTCAATGAGGTTCACTGACTCTTGTTTTTTTTCTTTTTTTTTTTTTTGTTTTGTTTTGTTTTGTTTTGTTTTGTTTTGTTTTTGAGAGAGAGAGAGAAAAGAGAAAGAAGAAAGGTTTTGACTTGATTTTTAAATGAAAAATCTTGGTGAAAAGCTGGACTCTCTGAAAACAACAGGAAAGCTTCCATTGATGTCTATGAGCTGAGATTTTACTTGATTACTTTTCCTATTTAAATACATCCCTTCTTTAATGAAATACATTTAAAACTATAAAATCTGAAACAGGCAATTCTAAGGCTTAATCTTCCCTAACATCTTTAAACTTGAGTTGAAGATTTGAAAGCAAATCAGAAATAATAACCAGACATTTATGCTTCCTGCTCAAGAGATTGCAGAAATACATCTCTCTGTTTTGTCTGTTTCCCTTCCTTTTTAAATACATAAAACTTTTCATTCATCAGTAGCTACTGCTAAGAAGCCCAAAAAACTCCACAAATCCTGGATTTATCTCTTTAGTCTCTAATAAGAAAAAAAAAAAAAAATATATATATATATGATATATATTTGAGATCTGACCTTCTACTTGAATTTCCAATGAAAGTACAAGTAACTTTAACCATATCTGTAACCATAACTTTAACCATATCAGTAGAATTGAAGTGATAGAATTATTAGAGTCAGAAAAAATTATAAGCAGATATTAGAGTTCAGCTTCAACAATCATCTACAACAATCATCTGCTAGTTTTGTTTTTCCCTCCTACCTATTCTATTTTCAAGGTCTTAGGTACAGGAATACTCAGGATAATGTGCTTCTGGCCAGTTATTAAGCCTTTAATGGATTTTTGGAATAAATTACAAATTTATGTATAAACCTAAGATACTGAAAAAAAGCCAAGTCACTGGGAAGCTTTGCTTTAACATTGTTAGTTTCAACTGGGAAAAAAAGAAAATAAATACAATTGAGGGTACTACTCTACCATACTTTTTGCTTGTTTGTTTGTTTAAGCATGAACTGAGGAATAGAAATGATAGCAAATCAGGGAGGGGGAAGATAGAAAAAGTGAAGCAAGGGATTGAGAGGCCTATTGAGATGCTCCAGATTGCTATTTAGCAGGTGTGCTCCCAGATTTCATCCTGGTCTGCCAGAAGCTCAGTCCTGGACATCACACACTCATAGCTGTCAAAGCATCACCACTCCGTGTTTGATATCGTGGTTGAGAGACTTCTTTGGCATGGGAATTGCCTGCTCTGCAGTTTGTATGAGGAGTAAATTACTGTCATGATACTTCCTCTGAAAATATTTGCTTAGATCGGAATCCTAATGCAAACATTTCATACTCTTATGCATCACAGTGAGGTTCTTTAAGCGCATCCAATGAAGGAAGGAAGGAAGGAAGAAAGGAAGGAAGGAAAGGATTCTGATTATGAGCTTCCTAAGTTATTTTATTTTTTGTTGAAACCAGGCACTGCTTTAGAGCTGGTGGAACATTTATCACGTTATCAATTGTTGTGCTGTTAAATTCATAGTGGTTCTTTTGGGAAACTAAACATACTACTCAACTAGTAGGTAGTTAGATTGCAAAGGGATCTGGTTTCTGTAGGCTCCATGTGCAGATGCTGTGGGGAGACTGACACTTGTAGGGTGGGATTTAGAACACCTCTAAGGTGACATGGTCTGAACAAATGCAGGCGTGCCTTTGGAAAAAAAAAAAAAAAAAAAAATCTGCAAATGCTTGAGCATATCATGTTGTCACAAAGTTTCACATTAGAAAGATTCATTCTTACCAGATCTGGCTTTCTACCACTCCCCATTGCAGAGTCCCAGACTCACAAAACTCACAACACGAGTGTCCATATTGGGGGGCGGGGGGGGGGGGGGAGGGGGATGGCACACACTCTAATTACTGCAGTCCTTGAATTTCCTCCCACTGTGCTTGCAGCAGGGATGGTCCTCGCCCTTTGCACCCTGGGGAGATAGAAACACACTCAAAGCCTATTTCATCCTGAATATAACGGGATAAAACAAGTAAACAACTTTTATTCTGTGACAAATTATAGGGCCTGAGGCTTCTTTGGACTCAATGTGTTGTCATTCCATTTGTGTGGATTTTGCCTTAGTTGCTCTTAATTTTTGTTCATCATAAATACCATGGTGACTCTTTTCAATGCAAATACACTTCTGTTGTGTTTGATATTTTTGTTGCCTGAAAACTGCATAGCTGAATTTGAATATAAGCATTAGTATGTCACCAAGCAGATTGTTTTTTTTTTTCCTTTATTTATTGCTTAGCCAAATGTACTTTGTTCTTGTGCACTTTATTGTGCATGTCTACACATACCTACAAGTTATTATACAAATCACCTGATAACTTCCCCATTACTAATTGGTCAATATGCTTGTGGGAATTTTTATTTATTTAGTTAATTATTTTTCCTTGGGAGAATTTAGGAAGCTTTGAATTATTATTATTTTTTTCCTCCAGCATTATACTAATACATCGTTGTCTGTGGAACCACTCCTCTCAGAGCAAGAAACAATAACATGAATACATTTCGTATGGTAAATGAATGTTTATAGAAACCTCTCTGCAATACTTTCTTATTTCTTCTAGAAGCATTATCATTTATGTATAATGAAAATTATTAATAGAAAACATGAAGAAAAATACAGCCACAGAAAACACAGCTTTTTGTGGTTTCTTAAAAGGTCAGCTTTACTTTCCTATCTGCTTCCTGATTATTATTATACTAAAGATGACAAAAGCAAAGGAGAAAGAATAGTTGTTTAACTGGACTAATACTTTTACTGAACACATTTCCTTGTAAAATTAGAATCACCATAGAAGTGAAGATATTTTTAACATAACAATGAACTTAAATGTTTTGTATTCTGCACAGTGTACTTAGACTAAATTTCACTGCCTAGATTCAGCTCGGACCACATTGCGATTGTGTTACAGACAATATTTTCCCAAGCACTTTACTAAAAATTGAGTTTGGCTCTCTGCATAGATTCCATTATTTGCATCCATTTTAATCTAACTGTTTACCTTTGCACACCCACCTAGTTAATATTTTGTTACAGAAATCTCTGGTTTTGAATAGAAGATGTTTGTTGTCAATGTTGTAGGAAGGTCTGCAGTCTGTTATAGACCCACTAAGGGGCTCTATGCCATAGGCTTGACAGTCATTGTCTTTTATTATCACCTGCTTTTCCATGTTTACATTATAAAATGTTTACATGCTAGAAATTCAAAAACACATTCAAAAAGTAGAGAGCTGTAAAATGATGCCAAGTTGAATTGGTGTGGAGGTTTATGCCGGCCCAACCTACTCAGAAAAAAATAAATAAATAAATAAAATAAAATAAAATCCACTTGTCCATTTGAAAAAGAAATTAAGAAGAATCTTACTGTCATCAACCACAGCTTCAAAACATGATTAATTTAGAATAAGTACTCAGGTGTGCACAATTAAATACATATTTATATGCTTTGATGAACTTGGATCAAATAGAAAGGGAAGGAAAGAAAGGATTTTCCTTTCTAAAATAGTTAAAATCAGGGGCATATAATGTAGATAAGCCAACATCAAATTTCAGTGGCAGATTAAAAAGACTCCAGAAAATGAAATTGTATATGTCTTGTTAAAAACCAGGATACAACTTGCCTTGGAGATAACAAGGAATACCTTCAAAAAAGCAGAAAACAAAACTTGTGAGGGAAGAGTGATGATATAACTCAGTTGTAAATAGGGATATAAGCAATGCTTGAATAATTTATGTGTTCTGTGTGAAAAAGATTTTCCATCTCAGCTGTATAAATTCTCTTTGATCTGCTTTGCTACACATTCACATATCACAGCTGAAGGTCATTTAAAAGTTATAGGGCAGAACCTTTCTGTTGTGTTAATCTCTTACAACTCTAATTTCATATTATATCAGTCTTTTTTACTTTGGTTTACAGGATCCACTACCATCTCTCTGTAAAGATCTCATAGTTCCAATAGCGTGCTCACTGTGCACTCAAAACAAGGAACATCTAGGAGATCCTCGATAGAGAAGGGAAGCAGAAACAGCAATGTAAATCAAATTTCTGGGCAAGCTGGAAAGTGCTTTAGTTTCTGGTGCCTTTCAGGTTATCCTAAGGCATCTTTGCTTAGCTGTAGTAATTCTGACCCTAAAGGCATATGGAAATTAGATTACCAATCATTTTAGCAGTAGAATGGGGAACAGGCTTCTTGTCAGAGTAGTAAAGGTACAAAAAAACCCTGGCTAGCATCCATAAGCATCTGTTTCTGAGATGGAGCTGCATCAAGTTATGAAGGCTTATAATTACATGAGCAGAGATGTCCCATTCAGTCCTGTCTTCCTTTGTGTAATACTTCAGACATGTGACTTGTACTTTCAGCCAAAAAAAATAAACCAAACCAAACCAAACCAAAACAAAAAAGGCAAAAGCCACTACAATCTGGGCTTACATTCCAGATTCTTCCTGAAGTCCATGTTCAATTAACTTTAATGATCTATATTCTCATAATGAAAGTCAGTTTTCCACTGTGATTTTAGTCCTTGGATGTTGGTGACTTTTTTTTTTTTTTTTTTTCCCCATTATTTCATTGTCTCCATAAATGAGTGACAGTCAGAGAGGCTATTCCATAAGGCAAAATTTCAACAAAATATTTGGATAGGAATGTAAACAGGTATCAATGTACTATATGGTGTGGTAGATATATCAAAAAAAAAAAAATAGACAAGAGATTATATGTATTCAATATTCATTGTTTCAGCATCCAAAATATTTTTTTCTGAATCTTTACAAAAGGTCTTGTTGCAACCTCCCAGCTCTGTGCTTGTTTAATCTTCTATTACTCTTTGGAGTAAAATCAAGATTATAGCATATCCCATTTAACTAATATAAGCTTACATCAATTAGGTGTTGTCAATAATAAGATGTATATCGCTACTTCTAGTCTAATCTTTGCATCTGAAGGAAATAAAGGATTTATTATTAGATCACTACTTTACCAGACAGAATAAAATACTTCCCAATGTGTTAATAACTTTCTTTAAGTATTATCAAATAATGCATTTTTTTCTTTTGCATCATTCCATGTTCTTTTTTTTTTTTCCATATTCAACATTTTTAATTAGATGTAATTAGATGTAATGACTTGAATTTCTTTTATATTGTACTGTGGCTTTGCTTTGAAGGAAGAACAATATTTAATACCTAGTGTTTTCCAATATTTATAAGTTTTCCTACATTTCCTTGTGAATCTCTCTACTGAAATTTCCCATCATATTCACTCTGCTGCCTTTACTGTACTGCCCAACAGTATGTAGGTCAAGTAATTTTGCATGAGTTTCTTACTTTCCTTCCATCTCTCTAGCTGCAGTTATCTGACAGATCATTTCAAAGTGACCTTGTGAAAGCAAACACATAAAGCAAGGCTAATATATTGCATATGTCTTTGACTATTCAATTTTGGTACAAAAAGGGGGATGCTTCTGAGGAAGGTAGAGCACAAACATAAAGAAGCCAAGGAATTTATGTCAGCAAATCTGACTTTCCAGAGGAGTGAGGTTTCACATCACAAATAGATATCCTGCCACAGACTTCCAAACCTGTTTTTTGAATACTTCTGCATGTTTATTTCCTTGGGCTCAGGTGGCATTGCTCTGGGTCATCACTAAAAGATGAGATTGCATAAAGAGAATGGACTAAATCTTTATTTATGTTGTAAACATATTAATATGCAGCTCAGGAGTAAATTTGGATTTTAACAGCTGTCTACATGTGCTTGTTGCAAATAATTCCTTCATGCTGACAGCTGGAATATTCTGGTTTTGAGGACAATCATCCTCCTTCTCCTGGGGCAATGACTAATTAAATGTGTCTCTTTGATCATTCCTCATCCAAGGATTTTCCAGTACTGAAAGATGTCTGCACATGGTGTCACCCTGTGCCACCTTTTAGTAACCTAAAGAATGAAAATGTGACCCGGAATCCAGTTTATTATCTAGAAGAGTCTCTGAGATTTGGTATCAATGCTCTGGTTTTGAAATTTTTACACTTAAAAACCTTAAGATTCAGAACTTAGTTATTATCACTTAAGAAGCTGTGAAACAATGGTCAGATTCACATCTGGATTTAGGTTGATCAGTTGGTCCAGAAGATTTGAAGTAATAAATGAAATATCTGCTTTGTTTTATGTTTATTTTTCAGATCATCTGATTTATCAAAATAACTTAGCTAGTAAAATGTAATGGCTACACCCCAGTTTCAATATGATTTTGTTTTTGCTTCTGTTTATGATATTATTTTTGTAGACTTTTTTTTTTTTTTTTTTTTCATGCAGTGGTGAATTATTGAAATATATAATGACCCAGCAAGATATTTTCTCTGTTGAATTTATAACCTTTGGTTCTGCATTCCTTACTTTCTAGTATGAAATAGAAATGGAAGGAATAGAGGATTCATAGGAATAGAAATCAAAGTGTTGAGCAATAAAACTAGAACTCCATGGCTGAATAGAGAGCAGAGTTATTGGGAAATTATGAGACAGCTGAGACAGAAACAAAGCTGAACACTGCAAAGGACATTTACACAGATAAATAATGTACAATATTTCAAAACTAGCATATCCAGTCTCAGGTGAAATGCAGATGTTTTTATCCTATAAAGAGAGAAAAACAAACAAACAAACAAACAAACAAAAACTTATTCAGATGTTATAATGGAATTTCAAAATAATAAAATGTTGTCTTATATTTGAATTACAAAATTTCCAAAGTGAAGGATGATTGGGAGTTAGTCACAGCTTGAGAGCATCATGTCTGGAAAGCAAGTGATGGACTAAATCAGTAAATACAATCCAATATGCCAAGAGAAACAAGAAGGTTTAAGAAATACAAGAAAAGGCTAAGGGAGATAGTTTAGTTTATTCAGCTGTGAGAAGAAAATGAGGAGGAAGAATATAGGTTATAGGCTCAGCTACTTTATCGAACTATCTATAGAACTATCAAGACAACAGAGCCATAATCTATTTGGAGGTGCATAGTAAAGTACAAGGGGCTGTCAAAACAAGCTACAAAGAGGAAAATTCTGGTTAAACATAAGAAAAAAATATCACAGTAACTGCGCAAAGAGACCCAGCCCAAAGAAGTTTCACAGTGTTCAGCCGCATTGATTTTCAAAACTCAACTAGATGAGGCCCCAGGCAAATTGATTTAACATGTAAGCCATCACTTCTTGAGTGGGAAGTTGGACTTGGCAGTCTTCAGAGGTCCCTTCTAATCTGTTTTATTTACACGTGTAAATAAAACAACAATAAAACTGTGCTAACAACATAACTATGTACATGGTTCTTCACCAATGCTAAGTTTGAACCCCAACATTACTTAGTTTCCTTTTACAGACACAGCCTATGATTCTGCCAGCCTATGACAATCACGAGCAATACACATAACTTAAGCTGAGATACAGCTTTTCAAAAGACATTCATATATATTCCTAAACAAATAAAAAATAGATAAAACAAAAAAGTAATAATGTGCATGGTGGAAAAAAATATATTTAACCTGTGTCTTTGATAAAATACATCTATCCAGCTCACACCTCCTATGTAGAAGGATGAAGTGACTTCAGGTTGATAGCACCCTTACCCGTTGTAGGACTATTTATGATTGCCAAAACCTCATTATGATTTAAACTTCTAATGATAGATTAAAATTAAAGCTCCATTGGAAATGTTGAGAGTTTTTTTTTTTTTTTTTTACTCAGATTTACACAACACATGGAATCGTTAAACTGCTTTGCTTCATTATAATCAGTTTCTATTCTTTAGTACACTTCTTACTAAGCTACCTTGCTCACAGATTAATACAGGATGATGTTGTTGAGCATTTGCCCATAGTCTAGAAGCATAATCTAAAAACAGAAATCATTTCAATCAGAAGAGAAGTAATTTTGATTCTCTGAAAGCTTCTAAATCATCTATAACTGAAATTTCTTCTTTCAGGATCATTGCTTTTCCCCATTACATGCACTGAAATTAATGTTTGCTGAAAGCAAATAAGAGTAAAATTAAATATTTTCTGATACAAATGATAATTGGGCACTTGTCTGATAAGATGGTTTTATTTAAACAAAATGTACTCGTGTAACACTGCATTTCCGATTCTACAATCCTGTAATCTTCAGGCTGCTTCTCTTTTCCAAGTCATCATAATTAAAGGCAGGTGTTCAATTCAGCCACCAGAAGGGATGAGTTAATGGTGTAATTATTAGTTTTAAAAGATTTTTAATTACAATTATAACATATTTAGGTGTGTAAAATGCAGGTAGATGCTCATCAGATTTTGTTTTTAAGTACATAAGCACCTATCTCCAATAAAATAAGGAGTTCAGCTCCTAAGTATTTTCAAAATGTCACTAGGAGATTATTTATGCCTCAAGGTACTAATTAAAAATGTTCCTTTGTGCAAAATTCAGATGTGAATTGTTATCCACGCTTTCTGGTAACAAATATGTATTCCTATTAGACGTTTAACATCTTCCTTGGTTAGTAATGCAATGGAAAGCATTATAATGTTCTGTAGCACGTTATTTTTTTCCAAACATAAAACAAAAATAATTATCAAAAAAAAAAAATCTGATTTTACTTTGTTATTAAAAATGTTATCAACTTAGTAAACAATAGATTTTTTAAAATTATTTTTTCCTCTTTATATACCTTCTCAGCCACAGGTTATTTTTCTGCCTTTAGCTTACACTATCATGTTTTACTTCTCATGCATAATTGCCTACTACTTTGTTTATCAAGTTCTATGAATTTATCCCAAATCTGTGTGCAGCATATTATTGACTTTCTTTTTTTTTTTTTCTTCAGCACAGCCATGACAGGAACAAATCCATTAGACTGGATGAACCTTTGATCTGTCCTGTTATGCACTTCTCATGTGCTTAGATACTGTAAAAATTCTTACACAATCCCACTTTGCTTTTTTGTTTGTTTGTTTGTTTGATTGCTTTTCCTAAATGTTTTCCAACAGTTTCACTCACAGATTTCTTCACTTTGGGGAAATCAACTCATACTCCAAGCTTCATGGGATATGTATTAGAAAATTTGTTATACCTGTATAGATATAAAGGTTTTAAAAACAGTAGTTAAATGTTGAATATGTCTGTGTATAATGTAACTCAGTCATGATTAGGTCATGGAGACTGAAACAGGACAACATTTAACAAAAAAATATATAGAGACAATAACAGATCTATAAGCCACTTAATATGCATAAGCCACTTAAAAATAAAAAGAAAAATTACTTTATTCTTCTTAAAAACTAATTTCTGTTTCTTTATATTCTGATACCCTCATTCTGTGACTGTTAAATACAGACCATGGAATTCTGTTAAATGGAGATTTTTGCAAAGTAACATGATTTGCAATGGATTCACATATTTTGTCATGGATTCACACATTTTAAGGATCAAGCATTGTTTGCCCCACCTGGTTCCTTCATCTTAGTTGCATCATCGTTCTTTTGTAAATGGAAGAGTTTGCTGTCCTGTGTACGTTCAGCTAACACAGGTAATAAACAGGAAATGGTGTCTTTTCAGACCTCTTCCTTTCCCTGCTACTTTTCTTCTACATTCAGAGGCAGTTCTGTTGATCCAATAGGAAACCTATGGGAAGCTTGATTATTTCCTTGCCAGTATGACTATGGGCAGAATGTGATAATTTAAGTTGCGATTAGCACATTGGGAACAATTAGTACTTACCTGTGCTTGAATAAGTATCGTTAAACAAAATACTTTATACAGCTAACTTATTTAATTCAGCCTTTTTCAGGCCAGCAGGAGATAATGATCTAACCAAGTAGCTTTGAAGTAATGGGAACAGAAACATCTAAACAATTCTTAGACTTAATGAAATGGTTGCTCTCATTCATAATAATTTGTTATAAATAAGAACAAAGTCCTAAATAATAAAAAAGGATTTAATTGGGATGGGAAAAGCAAACAAATAGCTAAGGCTACTTCAGTTAAATGTCCATTTAGTTTCTCAGGTCTGATCATTATTTCAAGATGTGCAATTTTTTGAATATATGATTTTTTTAATCGTTCAATTTCATGTTTAAATTATGTTGTTCTTTCCAGTTTGACCCAAACTAAATAGTTAAATCCATTTATTTCATCATATTTTTGTCAAAAACAAGAAATGTCATCACACCATTTTTGTTTGTTTCTTTCTCTCTTTCTTCTACTCTCTGATTATAGAATCACAGAACGGCTTAGGTCAGAAAATACATTAAAGATCATATAGTTCAAATTCCCATGCCAGGGATTCTTGAAAGGGATGCACCCACTAGACCAGGTTGCCCAGGGCCTCATCCAAACTGGTCTTGAACAACTCTAGAGATGGGGCATCCACAACTTCTCTGGGCAACCTGTTCCAGTGCCTCACCATCCACTGATTAAAGAATTTCCCCTTGACGTCTAATATAAATTTTTGCTTTTTTTTTTTTTTTTTCTACATTGTTCAATGGAATAATGATCAAAAAAGACCAAGGGATATCAAAACCTATGCCATGTTGCAGTTCTGCTTTGTGGTTCACTGATTCAGAAAATTTCTGAGTATTCCAAAATCTTTTCTTCTTAATAGAAACTCCCTAAGTGAAATGAAGAAATGATAAAAGGTATGGGAACTGAACTAGTGTACTGCTTGTGTTAATGTTATAGGGATATGTTTTCTGGTGCTCAAGACACAAGGAAATACAAAATCCTTGGATTTGGCTTGAATTATTTTTAAATACAATAGTACTGATTTTAGTTAAATTTGTATTTATTTTGGTAAGCCACTGTTCATATGAATAGCATCACTCACCCTCTAAAACAGTTGTACAAATGAGTCTCTTTCACAAATAATTAAAGAAAGTATAAAACAAACAAACAAACTCATAGTTCATATGTAAAAGTATGTATTTAATCAAAGTAATACACAGATTCAATTCTGTAACCATGGGGCTGGAAAACACCTTGATTGGTTTCAATTTCCTATTAATAATATCAGAGATTTCCTCAAAGGTAATTGCTAGATGAATATTTACTACTTTGGGTGTGACAGTATGTATAAGATATTAAAGTAAACAAATTCACAGCAATTTTATAAATTAAATTAATATTTGTCACTTGATTAAAAGAAAAAAAAGTGTAGACAGTTACAACCTATAAAGCTGTTAGGATTTATTCAAGACTCACATTTTGTTTTGGTTATTAGTGTTGATTACCAAAAATAAACATATTTGATTAAAGTTGGATTTTCTATATTTTCTACTTCTAGTCTCTTGGATAACAAATAATAAATACAGAAACCATCCACAATGTTATATTAAAACTTGTCAAATACTTTCTTTTGCTTCAAAAGTACAACTTGTGTTTTGACCAAGATATATAGTTCAAGGTACTCCAGACAGATTTCTGGTAATTTGGCTTGACTCACTATGATATTTCACAGAATCACAGAATTTCTAGGTTGGAAGAGACCTCTAGATCATTGAGTCCAACCTCTGACCTAACACTAACAGTCCTCCACTAAACCATATCACTAAACTCTACATCTAAATGCCTTTTAAAGACCTCCAGGGATGGTGACTCAACCACTTCCCTGGGCAGCCCGTTCCAATGCCTAAAACATATATATATATATTATATATATTACATATTATATGTATATATATATTATATATATATTTTTTTTTTTCTATGCTTATGTATTTTATTGTAACAAAGTAAACTAAAATAATCCTCTGCTTAAACTAAATTGTCAAGATTTATCCTACATAACTGCAGATATCTCCAGTGCAAATATCTACATCAGGACCCGTAATCCACATGTTATTCTTCATGGAGAGAAACTGGCACTTTCAGGCTGTGATTCAGCGCACCCTAAGGTGGGCATCTAAAATCCACTATGTTTTAAAGTAGTGGTAACTGCCAAAGCTGAGCAATAAATCTACAGAAATGCCCTAGCAGAACACTTACCGTAAAAGGTTTTTCACATGACCTTTTGATCCCTGATGTGAAACCACTGAGATCCAATCAGAAAACTAAATATAATCATTCATTTCTTGCACACATTCCTTCAGGGAATTTACATTAAATTTCCTTTAAATTTCCTTTAAAGGAAAGGCAAAAGGCAAAACTGCTGTCAGGAAACTTTATTTGATTCTTTTGCCAGATCATTAAGAAACACACATTTTTAATTTCTGAAATAATTTCAATTTCAACATTGAAAATAACATAAGAAATGTCCGGGTGAGAGGAACTATCTAACCCCATATTTGGTCTCCAGGAAAGACAATAAAAGAAGCTGATTATAGAAAGCATCAAAAACTGATCACTGTGTGCATTCCACTCCCCTTTTATTATGCAGAACTCTCTCTCTCTCTCTCTCTCTCCCCTCTCTTATTTATTATTTATTTATTTCCTTTAAGGTTGTATCTTTGTGCTTCCAATTTCTTTTTATGGATCTACTATTACTGAATTTGCTTTTTTTTTTTTATTTTTTTTTTATTTTTTTTATTTTTTTCAGACTTCCTTGTCATCAAGTTTTAGAAATTTACATTTACATGTTATTGTGTAAAGATGGGATTTAATTTCTCTCTTTTAAATTTATCTCCTAATTAGTAGTTTCAACAAATATCCCCATCTTTCCTGTAGAAAGAAATGACCCCATCGTTGACCTATCATGACCCCAGAAACAAATGTCCCCATCCTTCTTTGTGGGAAAAAAAAAAAAAAAAATAATAATAATAATAAAATAATTTAACACCAATGCCATCAAAACAAAACAAAACAAACATAACAAAAAAAAAAATGCCACCACCAAAAAATGTCTACATTTCCCTTATCTACTCCCTTTTCAGTTTTTAAACTGCTTGAAGTCTCACTGTCTTCCCAGCATGTTGTTCCAGCTGTCCCATCTACTTGATCATTTTCATTAAGCTCCTTTGAGTCTTCTCCTTATATGAAAATATTGAAACAAGGAAAATACCACACCATTTGTTGAATTTCCTGGACACTCTGCACCTAAAGGTGTTTAGTTTTAGGAAAGATAGAGAAAAATAGATTTTATTTATATCTCATGTCTTAAAGGTAAGATTTACCTTTGTGGGGTTAAATGGGTCTTAAATGAGTCTTTGCAGAAGTTTAAATCTCATGTAAGGAAAACAATGAATCAGAAACTGCATGAGTTTGATGTGTGAGGTTTTAATAGGAAATATAAACTTCCCAAGAGTGTAAAGAACATGAAGATTAATTGAGCTGGTGATGGCCTCTGTTTCTTTCAAGGGTTTTTTAACTAGTTGTATATTACTTCATTTGGAAAAAGAAATTAGAAATCAAATCATGGTACTTGAAAAAAAAAATGTTAGTAATTACAGTTGCAACAGTAATGACTTGCTAATGTTTTCGGTCTAGCATAACACTTCTTCACTAGATTTTTTTTTTCATTAGATACCTTGTTTCAGTTTTTCTTTATTTTCAGGGAGATATATACAATTTATATTTCAAATACAATATGCAAAAGTTTGCACGGAGTGACATGCATACAAACACACAGCTTGCACTGTTTGACATGGTACAGTCAGGTAAAAAACAAGTTGTGTATCAGTTTTACCCTTGCTAAAGCTTGCAGCCATAGACAAATTCTGCTAGAGAAAGCCTAGACTATGATTCAATATATTGGCCTATGAAACCCATTGGCCCATTAACTTCAGCATGAAATCTTCATGAACGTTTTCAACTTTTTTTTTCTTCTAAAGCAATAGTCATGTATGTGACCTTTCTGACTGCTTCAAGAGATTTTTTAAACTTCCTCCTTTATTCATATTCCACAGCCTCCATTGATTGGAGTTATGGAAAACCTTCACAAAATGTGAAGGTTTTAATTCAGAGCACAAGGCAGTGCAAATCCTTCCTGGAAATGACAGTAACATTGACTGCCAGATACGTGTCTCTTCTGCATCAGGAAACAGCAGCTGTAGGTTCTCTCTTCAGTGAACAAGTATGTGCTAAAACAAAAGGCTAGAACTATGTAAGCTGCAGTAAGAGTGGAAAGCCTTCTGAAAAACTTTGTGTAACATTAAAAGCAATATTTAACAATGCACCTAAATTAACAATGCACCTAAAAAGAAAAACATTTAAAAAAATCCACAAACAAACTGAAAAGCCCCACAACACAACAAAAAGCTAACAGACTCCCTGTGGCTAGTAGATTTCCATGTTATTAATATAAACCAAGAGAAGATTCCAAAGGGCAAGCAATGCCAATTACAACTATGCTTCCTTCAGTTTCTCACAGAAGAAGTTCCCTCAGATAATGTGCTGTGTTAAAAGTCAAATCTAGGGATTATTTGTTGCACATTTCTTGTATAGTCAATTAAGAGAAAAATGTACCTAAAACCAATATTTTATCACAGTGCAGAAATCCTACAGTGCACTAAGCCAGTCTGTGTTGTGTGATTTGTGCTGTCACTTGTTTGTTCTTTTTCCTTCAATAATGTAACTTAGCATTTCATAATGTGCCTCACATGCATGATACAATATGCCTTCTGAAGGAGATCCTTCAGCAAATCTTTAGACATATTTTTTTTTCTTTTTTTCTTGTTTGTTTGTTTCTTTGTTTTTTTTTTCTCCTTAATTCTATGGTTATTGAAATGTTTTAGCTGAGGAATGGTGAATCAGTCCATGAAATGTTATAAGTTTCATTTTTAATGTCTCTTTAGAGGATATGTGTATTCAGGGTTGTGTGGCACAACTAAATAGTGGAAAGAAATTATCAAATAGCTGACATGGAGAATAGAAAAAGACGTATTAGCTCACAAATAAACAATTTTTGTTTGTTTGTTTGTTTGTTTGCTGTCAGTTATTGTTATAAATGTCTGGAAAATCAAGAAAGAACATGTATATTTGAATATGTTTATCATAGAATCATACAATGGTTTGGGTTGGAAACGACCTTAAAGATCATGTAGTTCCAACCCTCTTGCCGTAGAAACGGATACCTTCCACTAGACCAAGTTGCTCAAAGTCCCATCCAACCTGAACTTGAGCAATTCCTGGGATGGGTCATCCACAGCCTCACTTGGCAACCCATGGTAATTACCATGGGTAATTAATATACCAGCTGGTATTTAACCAACCTCATAATAAAAAATTTCTTCTTTATATTTAACCAAAATCTGCTCCTTCTTAGCTCAAAACCATTATTTTTTGTCCTTTCACTGCACACCCCTTCTTTCTTGTAAATAGCATGGGTCTTTGACATATCTGAAGGGCCATAATTATTAAAATAAGCAGAGACATCACCAATATGAACTGCACTGTTTTCTTTGGAAAGAAACAAAAGGAGAAACTGAGAATGAAATCAACAAAAGAAAAAAAAAGTATTTGAATGAGCACTATGAAAAATTATGAAGGGAGCCTGATTTACTACTGATTGGTGACCCATTTTTAAATGGTTTTGTTAGCAAGAAGGGAATTCTGAAACACCTCCTGAATTAGGCATATTTGCAAGAGCTTGTGCTGCTGTGGATGCTCTGGAGTCTAATACTCAGGCTGCTACCTTGGCTTCAGTTTGTCTGCCTTCAGGTCTTCTACTTCTCCTATAGCTCCTGCTGATCTCTGACTTGTATACATTCAGTCTGCTTCATTTGAAAGTGCTTGAAATGTTTCAAGCAGGCTTGAAATGTATCAAAGCTAAATGAACATTTGAACAGGTAAAAATCCTGATTGTATGGACTATTCTCTCATAAGATGACTAGCCAAAAATAGCTGCCATTGCCTTATATGATTCTTTGTAGAAAGCTGACATACATATTTATATTTATATATATATAAAGTTGATATATATATATCACAGTTGACTTTTGACTAACCTAGCTTTGTGCTTTATGACTTGTCACTTGCATTGTATTTTCAGCTTCAGCAAAACCATTATATGAAACATATAATGTTTTTTTTTATATTTATATGAATTTATTTTTATATTTATATGAAACATAGCAAGTAATATTTATAAATCATTTTTCCGAGGGTACTAAATTAAGTACTTTTGTTATGAAGGTAATAAATAAGATAAAAGAACAAACTAAAAGATAGAACATGCAATCATATCTGGGAATAATAAGCATCTTTCTGGAGTTGACTGGGTTAAGGATCTGCCTATTTTTGTGCCCTTGTACAAAACTTAGTGCAGTGATTCTTCAAGACTGAACCTGAGTTTTCACCAATGCCACATTTTGGAGACGAAAATACCTACAAAGAATACAATAGATTGTGTGTGAGCTCATCTGTAATGTTTGAATGAATAGTGACAAGATGCATCCCTGACATTCATCTCCTTTGTATGATCATAGACAATATGTTATCATTCAAGCCCCTCTTGTCTCGTTCATTTTATTCTGCTCAGCTGAGTCAATGTTAAAATATTGAGCTGAACTGTGAAGCTCTTTCGGTATAGGGAGCTGTCACCCTATTTCAAGAGAATGGTATGATCACACTTAGACCATACTTCCATTGAATCTCTGTCATGGGATAGCAGGGTTGAAACTATTCTTTTCTGAACGTGGTGGGTGAGTAGAGTGCAAGTACCTTGATTTTCAAAAACATAACTAGGGAATGTTTACATAGGATAGAGCTGGTTTGTTTGTTTGTTTGAGATGGACTAAGTTTATTTGAAAGACTTTCTATATTGTAAAGAGATTTAGAGGCAATTTTTATCAGCCAATTTAAGTAAGCTGGAATGGCAAATGTAACACAAAAGATGATATGGAGGTGATGATCTCTCTCTGAACAGCACTCTAAAGGGAATACATAAAGTACAGACGTGGACTTTTCCATATCATACTAAGGATAATGCAAAAATATTGGAACTAAACATCTGTGGTATAACTTCACCAGACACACCCTTTAATAGTATGCAAATATCTGAAAAACATCAACAAGGAACAACTTGTATACACCACACATGTGGGCAAGAGCAGGAGTCGTACAGCCCCTGAAGCCTGGTCAATACTCAGGAAAGGCCATGACTTACTTGGTCATCTGTTTTCTTTCCTTTTTTTTTTCTTATTCTTTCCAGTTGTATATTCTGTCCAATATTGCTAAAGTTATTGTATTAATTTCTCAGAGTAATGGAGGTTCTATTTTTGAGTCATTTGATTCAGTGGTATTTTGTTGTGGTAAGTTCTTCTTTTCTTCCTGAACTGTGTTGTACAAAGTACCTATTTCTTTATTCTTTTCAGATGATGGGATGATGAAAAACAAAACAAACAAACAAACAAACAAAACCAAACAAAAACAAAACAAAACAACAACAAAAAAACCTTTGTATTTCTCTTATGTTTTATTTGGAGTAAATAACAATACATTTAACTTTCATGACATCTCTGATTTAATGAACACCTGTGACATCAACTCTTACTTAACTCTGAAATTAGAGTCTTGATCTTTAATCTGTCACCACATGGCAGTCTTTTCATGCCTTTAACAATTTTTGTTGCCCTACTACAGACCTTTTCTACTTCCGTTATATTTTCTTTAAGATGATATGACCAGAATTAAACACAAGATTTAAGGAGGGACATGCTATAAATTTATATAATGGCATAATCATTGTTCAAGACTGAGACATTGTTGAACTTACTTCATATACTTACTCCAAAATCCTGGACAGTTCACTGAATTCAGGGGACGGGGGAGGGTTACTACTCTGGCAAAAATTTGAAGGAACAGAATTAAAAGACTAAGGAATTTATTTATTTATTTATTTATTTTGAGGAGCAGTATATGATGCACCTCAGGAAGACGGAGAGGCAGCACTTGCATTAAGTTCTCTTTCTCTTACCCAGAGCTGGTATTGCCAGTGAGTTGCCAGTGAGTTGCCAGTGAGTTAGTGAACTCCATAAATGAGAAGTGTTCCTAAATATTGCTCTAAGTTTTGCGTTTCATAAAATGAATGCCACAAAGATTAGGCTTCCTGTCTCCTACCATATCAAGTTTTCATCTGAAGTTTTCTGCTAGAACCTGAAATATTTCAACAAAAATAAAATGCTTTTTTTTTTTTTTCAAAATGATATCGCAATGCCTTGTGAGAGATACAGCTTGTCTATCCTGTGCTCCACCTTTTTTTGTCTTTTCTTTCAATTGGCTTCTGTTCTAGTGACACATGATATTCTTACATTTTCATAAGGAATTTCACTGCACATACATTGTAGTCCAGTCTAGAACCCAAATGAAAACACTGAGACAATTAAAGTTTTGTGATTCAGATATTTTCATTTATACTTATATAAACATTTAGAAAAATTCCATGCCACTTAAAGTACACTCTTGACCAAAAACATAATTTGTATACAATTGTATGTTTGTTCTCTTGACAGTTTTCTGTGTTATGCCCCAGAATCACGGTACATTAAATATATACTAGAATACTCACTCAACATAAATTCTGGCATCCAAACTGGTATTCTGTGTGCAGGAGGCTGCTGTCCTTTCTTCCTTTTCAGCTGGGAAATGACAGTTCTCAATGCATTTCCTAATTCAGCTGGTCTGAGTTCCTGCAGTTGCCTGGGGAAGCCTCTTTAGACACTCTTTAAGTGTTGCATACCCACACAAACACAACATATACTGTTACTATCCTTTATGGCAGCTTCCAGGTTCAAAGAGAAATGAGACAACTGATTTTATAATGTTTCTGTACCTGTATTCTTTAACTTCTAGATGTTATCAAACCAATTAGTTGAGCCTTTGACAGCAGAAGACAAACTCTTTCACAAAGACTGGAAAACCAAGACACCATGTGTCCACCAAGCCACATAACAGGGAAGACACAGACAGCTGTGATGACCTTGTGACACCTTGATAGAAAATTGAATTCTGCCTGACCAAGATCAATGAGAACTTTACCATAATAAGTGTGTTCTTGTGGCAGATATTTGGGTTCTAATTCTAGTTATTCCTGATTGAAATGGGGGTAGAAATTTGTCTTGCATCCTGATTTAGGCCAGCTGTTAATGAAGATGTCATGATAAAAGGAAAAAACACAAGAACTCAAAAATAATTTGTGCATAATTAAGAACCTGCATACTCACTAAATTACAGGGGAAGTATTATTGCTAGGCAACAATTGTTCATGAAAGATTAACTTCTGCTTAAGATAGTTAGAAGCATAATAAACATAGAACAGTTTCAGGTGTATCTTTAAATTCAAAGTAATACAAAGCAGAGGAGTTTTGTGGCTTTCTATTAGCAAGAAGACAAAATTTGGTCCTATGGTGAAAATTAAGGCTTTCTGTTACATAGCATTATACCTTCTGTTTTTACTGTCTTATTAATCAGAATTTTATCTGTATGCCTTTCTTCGACCCTCTTCAAGCACCTGTTACAGCGGTGATATTTAAGAGTTCACTATTGTACAAAAAGTTCCATTTTGTCAAAATGCTTTACTGGTGTTGACTGATGTCTTCTGTATTTTTATTTGGTGTGAATACATAATTATGCATTTAGTGTGAATATTTTTTTTTTCATTAAAAAAAAAAAAAGACCTCCTCTAGGACCTTTCTGAGGGAGGCATTCAGTCTAGTGACAAGAACCACTCTTGCTTTGGTGGCCTAGTATCTATGGTTTAGGTCATGCTTCTTCTGTCAAACTTCCAAACCTCTGTGATAAAGCTTATTAAACAATCTATTCTGTGAGAGAAATAAATAAATAAATAAATAAATAAATAAATAAATAAATTAAAGTTCAGATAGAATCACACTTGGGAAGTGGGGTTGTAAATTGTCCTTTGAAGATATGGGCTCCTTAAAGTAGGTTTTCCCTCTCATATGAGATAAATTATACCGTTTTTACCCATCTGGATTCATCCTGCCATATAGAAAGACTTTCACAAGAAGAATCAGATAATTTACTGGTCGGGTCTTAAATATGCTATTTTACATCTCTTTATTACAATCTGATGGAGACTGTTGAGTTTCAGAGACACTGCACACTGCATGCCAAAAAGCAATTCATTAACACATTACTTCAAGATGCCTACTGTTTCAGCAGCTCATATAGCTTGGTGGTAAAACCTTCTGCTTACGTGTGGGTTTACCCGTTTTGTTGCATCATGTTGTGAAGCACAAAACTAGATCATTTTAGGTTTAATTTATTTATTTATTGTAGTTATTTGTTGTTGCTGTTTTATACATATATATATAATTTCTCAATATCACAAATGGAATAATGATTTCTCAGAATTCAAAAATCTATCAATAACAAGAAAATCTTTAAACAAATGTTAAATGATAACTCTACAAAGAATAATAAACATTTTTTTTCACTGTATTTTCTTAGAAACAGGTGTACAAAGAGAAAAAGAAAAGTATATTTACAGAAATTTGAACTTTCCAACAGATTACCTCTCTGCAATTTGATCAGTTGATCCATTAAAACATGCATAAAAATTTCATGAAACTAAAGAAGTTTTTTTTTTAGTCAAGTGTCCTGGATTGTCAAATCAGACCCAGTCTCTGGCAGGAGCTACATAAGCCACAGGTGCTCATTTTCTACCTAAGGGACCCATTGGTTGTTGTTGTTTGATTGTTTATTTGTTGTTGTTTTGTTATGTTTCCTAAACTCAATATTTAATACCTGTTTTATTTTATTTTCCCAAACAGTTGTTGTAGCTCAGCTTTAAAAATATTAATGTCTTGAGGTAGAATCATCTCCTGACCACAAAACAAGAGGGAAAAAAAAAAAAAAATTCTTAGAATATGTCCTTGTGCTTAACTTGACTGAACGAATGGGACACATGAAACATCTCCAATCTCCAACAGACTGTCAAATCTGTGATAAACTTGTATACGTGACTTTTGTATAAATTTAGGTTAAAAGAAATAGTAATAACACTTTCACTTTCACATATATACATATATACATATTACTATATATACAATGTATACATATTACTGAATTTATCAGAAACTTGTCAGTGACTACTGCAGGTAGCTCATGAATCTTTAATAGTTGTTATAAGTGATGTTAACCAAACAATTCTGGAACACACATAAAAAATTTGGGATCATAGAATCATAGAGTGGCTTGGGTTGGAAGGGACCTTAAAGATCATTCAATTCCAACCCCCCTGCCATGGTCAGACATGCCACCCACTATATCAAGTTGGCCAGGACCTTGTCCAACCTCCTTTTGAACACTGTCAGAGATGGGGTATCCACAAATTCTCTGGGCAACCTGTATAACAAGATATAACAAGATATTGGGATATAACAACACTGGGTCATACCAAGGGATGAATGATCCTCCATCCTAACTTTTGGGACATCAAAACTTTGATCCTGGGATCAAATAAGTGTCTCTGCTCAAATTCTCTGGTAAAGGCTATTTCCTCATAGGTCAGCATAAGACTGAAGACTCCATTACAATAGGGATGAATTGTTGAGAAAACAGCCTTGACTACTATGTCCTTCATGCTTGGGTAATAAGCAACTATGCCAACACTAGTTGGAACAGCTTCCAAAGGAGGATTTAGAAGTCCTTTTGTGTAAAGTAATGACTTCCAACTGAAATGAATGACAGACAATAACCACATTGGATTTATTTATTTATTTATTTACCTATTGTTATTTATTAATAATATCTTCCTGGGAGTCTTATATCCCTAGATCTTCCTTGTCACCTAACTGCCCCAGGATCAACACCTTCCTCATGGACAGTAACCCAAATACCACTAAGATCTCCTATCTTTTTTCTTGGAAACATCAGAACCTTCTCCCAGCTTCCTTCAGAATTCCCCATACAGCTATGAAGCTGGGCCCAGATCCATCATAGACTGGGCAATATCCCAAGTTCCACCTCCAATAATAGACACCTGCTACTGTGTCTACTGTTGTGCTGTGCACCAAACAAGCTCCCTTCTGCCTTTCCCCTCCACTGCAGTGGTCCTGTACAACATATGCTATAATAGGCCTGAATTATGTTTCTGCTTATCAGATTGTATCTTGCTATCGTATTCTGTTGTAATTACAAGTAACTAAGCAAGTCAGCATTTGTTCATGTTCTTATTGACCAGTCAATTCAGCGAGAATCATAAGCAATTTGGACTAACTCGTGTTACTGCTTTTTGGTATGAGCTCAAAATCCTGTGCTACATTTTAGTCACTGACAGGTCTTTGGGGGAAACATATAGCTCCTGGACTCTGTATCAGACCTAATCAGAGGTTTACCAAGCACAGAGGAGATTCAAATCCTCCTGAAATCCAGATTTTTCTGGATTTTAAAATATGAATATGCTGTCATTAAATAAACAAATCATAAAAAAAAAAGCGCTGTACAAACTTTGTATTCTACAGAGTCCCATCATTTTGTTCTCAGATTAGATCAAGAATAATTGTTTGAAATTCTCCCATCTTTTGTATAACACATACTTGCAATTTTCTTTTAAAAAAAAAAATAATAATATATTATTTAATTGTATAAAAAAATAAGTATTCAGCTATTCAGGTACAGATGCGATGAAGATATGTCAGATTTACAGGCAATGCTTTGTTTTCTTAGAGTCAAATTATTAGGAATGGGTTTTGCTCCCTAATTGGGAGCAAATTTATTAATATTTAAGTGTTATATTCAGACATTTAAAATGGAAGTGTTTATACTGAAAAATATAATAATCATCATTTACTTTTCAGACATTTAAAAGTTGGGGATTTACTCTTTAAGAACATTCATGCTAAAAGAGGAGAAAGAGAAAAAGAAAGGGGAAGGGGAAGGGGAAGGGGAAGGGGAAGGGGAAGGGGAAGGGGAAGGGGAAGGGGAAGGGGAAGGGGAAGGGGAAGGGGAAGGGGAAGGGGAAGGGGAAGGGGAAGGGGAAGGGGGAGGGGAAGGGGAAGGGGAAGGGGAAGGGGAAGGGGAAGGGGAAGGGGAAGGGGAAGGGGAAGGGGAAGGGGAAGGGGAAGGGGAAGGGGAAGGGGAAGGGGAAGGGGAAGGGGAAGGGGAAAAAAAAGGAAAAAAAAAAAGTAGTCTGAATTCTGTGTTCAGGGATGGTACATAAGTACTGCTCTGACAGGTACTACTTACACAGACAGTTTTTTTCAAACACTTGCAAACCATTGGAATAGAAAATGTACTTATTTCTCATTCTTTAAATAAATTCATAAATTCTTTCACAGAATTTATGTGGTACTAGTGCTTATAGTGAACAGAGTTTCTGCTTTTTTACTTAATTCTATTAGAGTATTAGAGAAATGTCATACTTTAAACAGTACACTTTTTTGTTGTTGTTATTTACACTCCTCTTTCTCCATTGAATCACTGTATGGCTAAGACAGGTCATTTCATTTTGGTATCATAACTTCTCTTGGGCATTTTTTTTCTGCTGCTTTTTCTCTTTTTACCCCTTATTACCATATTTTTCATCCTTCTCTTCTGTAGCTATCTCATGTAAAAGCTCTGGCACTTCTGACTATTTTTCCTTCTTACTGTTCACCGTTTTTGGTTAGCTACTAATCTAGCCATCCTATGGTGACTCAACCACTTCCCTGGGCAGCCTGTTCCAATGCTTCACAACCATTTCAGTGAAGAAATTTTTCTTAATATCCAACCTAAACTTCTCCTGACACAACCGGAGGCCGTTTCTTCTTGTGCTTCTCACTTGGTGTTTGGGAGAAGAGACAAACCCTCACCTTGCTACAGCCTCCTCTAAGGTAATTGTTGAGCATGATAAGGTCTCCTCTGAGCCTCCTTTTCTCTAGTCTAAACAGTCCCAGCTCCCTCAACTGCTCCTCATAAGACTTGTTCTCTAGACCCTTCACCAGCTTTGTTGCTCTTCTTTGGGCATGTCCTTCTTGTAGTGAGAGGCCCAAAACTGAACACAGTATTTGAGATTCAGCCTACTCAGAGCCAAGTACAAAGGGACAATCACTTTGTTAGTTCTGATGACCTCACTGCTCCTGATACAAACCAGGATACTGTTGGCCTTCTTGGCCACCTGAGCACACTGCAAGCTCATATTCAGCTGTCTATTGATCAGTACCCCCAGATCCCTTTTCTGCTGTGCAACTTTCCAGCCACTCTTCCTGTCACTATGCATGGGGTTGTTGTACCCCAGGTGCAGGATCCATCACTTAGCCTTGTTGAACTTCATATGGCTGGCCTCAAACCATCAGTCCAGTCTATCGAGATCCCTCTACAGAGTCCTCCTAACCTCTAGAAGTTCAACACTTCCACTGGACTGTATCATCTGTAAACATACTGAGGGTGAATACTTTCATCTGCCAAAGTATTTCATGACAGTACTGTCTAAAAAGTCCAGTCAGGGATCAGATATGCTAATCAGAATGCAGAGCTTTGTATAAAACCTATAATGAAGAACTATTATCTGATTTAGAGACAACAGAAAAATGCAAGAAGAAGTCATAGAGACAGAGAGAAAAGAATGGCTGAAAAACAAAACAAAACAAAACAAAACAAAACAAAACAAAAGTGGTATGATATTCATTAGCATACCTGCATTTTATAGTCATCCCAGAAAAGGTCACAGATCCAATACTGCAGTATAAAAATCTAGAAACATCCTCCAAAAATTAGCCTTTCAGTTTCAATATGTGAGCTGAGCATTATTACTGCTGTTGCCTCATTAAATGCAAAAACACCTGTCTACAAGTGATCAAATAAACATCAAGTTAATGCTTTCTGGGAAGGTGTTTTTTCATAGGACAGCACTTAACAAGAGTTCTGGATAACACATTCATTCCATAGTAATCAGCTAGGAGATAATAATAAGGTTTAGTTGCTACTGGTATGAACAAGCTTCATATGATTTTGTCTGCAATGTGTAGGCAAAAGACTGTATTGATAAACTAAATAAAACAAAGGGGTGGGAAAGCATCTTCCAGGCTTACTTTTATATCTAAGAGAATGAGGATATGGCTAAAATTAGAAATGCTGTTGACACTTTTCCTGCAAAATGCCTCCCACCTGTGCAGAACACTCACTAATCACGGTTAAATCTCAAGTATACAGCAAAGTGTATGGTTTATCAAAGTGAATGCAGAGAAGTGAATCTTGATTTAACCTATAGAACCTGGATACCTTGATACCTCAACCAAATATGTTAATATAAATGAAATGACAGCATAATTGCAAGAGTTTCAATTATGATAATTAGACAGCATTCATGCTTCATTGATGCCACAATTACACTGCTGTAACTACAGCAGCATCTTAGCTTGGATACCACATCATTTGTCTTTCAGCAATAAGTTGGATCCACAAGTTGGGCTGAATTCTGAATTATTAAGTAAATAGAAGTTTGATGAAACGATGTCCCTAATATATGCTCTAGAGGTTTTTAATTTAGTGCTACCTCTCCAAATATAACAAGTTTTAGGAATTATGTAGAATATTGGATTATAAGGAGAAACTTTGTTCTTTCAAACTCAAATGAATATTTTAGCATGGTTCAAATGGAATTGAGACTTCCATCCTAAAGGTAGAATGTAGAGATTTGTCTTAAGGAAAACTATTTGGAACAAAAAGCATTTATAATTGTGTTGATATAGCTCCATCTTAACCCATTATCTCTTCTGAGAGGTAGAGATTATTGGACTAGTCAGGTCTGTATCACAGTATCTCAGTATTTTGCTTTTTCAATCCATGGCTAGAACCACAGGCTCCTAGAAATATTTTGTCTTGCTCGAAGTTATATCAGAAATCTCTACCAAACTGCTTTTTCTTCTATGCAGGTATATAACAATGACTCAGTATACTATGACTGGTATAGTGGTCTCACTCTGATATTACTTATGCTTCAGTAAAGCAGAATTTCAATAGTCACATCTGTTTAATTGTGTTGCAATCAGGACAGGGCAATAAGGGCGATTTCTCCTTTATGTACATGATTGAAACTGGGTCTAACTTCAGTAACTCAGTGGAGGAAAGCTGATGTATATGAGAAGAGAAACTGAGCTTAAGAGAAAGAAATGATTCTTGTTATTAGTTGAAAATAAAGCCATTTAGAAACTCCTGAAGGTGTTGACACACAGTCATGCACTTAAATGGAAAGCTGTCAAGTGAAAGAACAACCACAACCTTGGTCTTTACATAAACAGCAATTACTTGAATAATGGATTTTTAAACCAGTAACCCTCTGTCTTTTTCATAGTTATTTTCCGCAGAAAGAAAATATAAATAACTTTTTGAGAAATATTTTTCTTAACAAACTGTAAAGAAAGCAACAACATTTTTAATGAGATTCTATACATGTAATCAGACAAAAGAATCTGACACCTGACAAGACCTTCCACATTATCTTTTCTTTCTCACTTGTAAAGTATATTTCTTGTCTGCTGCCTCAGAGCACTAGGATTCTCCTCTGTGTAAATACATGGATTTACAAGTATTTAATCACTTATGAAAATGGGGATAGATGAAAGAGAATATATACAATTCGGAGATCATTTGCCATGGTGAAATTCAAACTAAAACATACATGATGTACAATCAGACAACTTTGGATGGTGTGAATAACATTGAAATCCATAGATTTCAACAAATTTGAAGGTTTTCTGTAATTTCTTGCATTTTCCTGTAGAACTTTCCCATAGGGAAAATATATATATATATTTCCTTGCTTTTATTGAAGATAGACAGAAAGAAGATACTGCTGCTAGTTGGCTAGTTGCAGAGTAATCCATTTGGAATGTTGCAGAGGAAAGCATTTGGAATTCCTCTGAACAATAAATAATAATAGAAAAATAATTAAGTATATGAACTTATATATGATTATACATATTAATTTGTGTGCAAGCATATACATGCAGATAAATATATATGCAAACTTTAGACTATCTATATATATTCATATATACTTCCATATACTTGCAAAAAAAATGTTTTTTCTATATCAAAATCTAAAGAAAACTTTATTTGTAGAACTGCATATTTAATTCCAGTTGAAAGACACTACTTTTTGTAATGCTTCATTTTGTGCAGATTTGAGCAGTTACAAGTCAGGCAGAAGACGTAATAGACCACTGTCAGACACTTTACTGTTAAATGATTCCTGACTGCATGCTATGTGATCCACCTAACAATATTTCTGGGGTGTTCTTGGTGTGTGCGTGTGGAGGGAGAATGTGGAGGGGAGGGGATTATTGCTGTTGTTGTCCACTGCAAACTAGTTTAGAGGAAAGAAAAAATCTGAGGTTTGTTATTAAGCTCCCTCTGGACACCAAGGTAAAGAGCACTGTTTTCACCTTGGTTATTTAGAAGATGGGTATCTAACCTAAATTATGTTTCTAGACTCTGTTCTGAGAAAGAACTTCTCTCTTCTCTCTGAATCTGTCTCCTTTGCCCAGTTGGAGTAACTCTTCACTCCCAAGCCAGGTATTGTAAAGAGCCTTTTATTTATACTGTGCAGAGCTATCTAACAGTCCAGCAATGTGCCTACATCCTAGGTGCTCCCTGCAGCTCTAAGCCCTCCACCTCTAAACATGCACATGGATGAAGTATCTGAAAGACAAGAAGGGCTATTACTCAGACTGCCAGAACGTTGTTTTTTTTTACATTTTGGTGCTCAGGCTAGTATTATGTGCCATGGAGAGGGCCCTGACATGGGTGTGTAAAGGCTGTCAGATGAGTGTTGAGGAAACAGTGGAGTGCACAGCACAAACCTGTTTTAGCCTCATGTATACGACATCTAGGGTGCAAGACTTAGAGGAAATGTTATGTAGAACCATACTGGGGCTTCTTTTTATGTAGAACTTATAAAAATAAATAAATAATAAATAAATAAATCTGGGAATACAACATCACACACAGAATATGTAGTCTGGAAGGGTGTGCTTTCTTTGAGAGCATGGATGTACCCACAGATGCTATATTGCAATATATTCTATTACAATATGAGACCAATCATGTCCTAGTTCCAAGAACTTGTCCAGCTCCTCTGAGCATAGAGAAAACTCATAGAAGAATTTTAAAGAAAGTTTCTTTGCAATGGCTAAAGTTCATTGAGCTGAATCCCACCTGGTGTATTCACATGCATAGCAGCTGTTATGAAAATCTCTCTACAGCCAAATTTACCTGCTTGTGCTTCTCAGCTGTAATCAGTTCAGCTAGCAGCTGAGGAAGCAGTTCAGACTCCAGACCATTAACCTCCCAGCAGTACAGCCAGGAATAGAGACGCTGCAGAAAGTGCTTACTGAGAAGCTTGGCTTTCTGCTGCAAGTCACCCCACGACTACTTCTCACATCTGTAACTCACACAAACTGTGTGTCACTCATTTCAATAGTGATTAGTGATAAATAAAGATATGTGAAGTTTTCTCCTTATCCCCCGTGGTCTTTTGGTTTTGCTCATTTTTCGGAAGCTCCAGTCTGTGGAATCATCAGTTTGGGTTCTGGTCCATTTTATGATCCACAATACGTGTCCCATTAGGGGAGCAACAAGCTGAAGCAAAGTAGCTGTTGGAGAGTTTTATTATTTCCCATTTAAAATAATGCTTGCTTTGCCCATTGTTAATCAGCAGAAAACCTCACTGTTTCCAAGAGGCTAAAATTTGCTAACAAAGTAAATCCTTGAAGTCTTAGATCCAATGGCAAAATAATCCAAACATTTGTGGTCATCTTTTCAGGTTTTATTTATTATTTATTGTTTAGTGGTAGACTGTCTATAATAGTTTAGAATTTTAAACTAAAGCAGTAATCATATTTTAATTGAATTATTTAAAGTATGTAATTTGTCACATTTAGGAATAATTTTAATTACTTAATAAATTGCTTTGGTGTCATGTTTGAATCTCATTTTAAGTACTATATTTCTTTAAAAATGACTGCATGATTAATATTAAAATATAAGTACTCAAATCAAGCAATTATTTAAGCAGCTAATTACTTAATGTGAATTTAGAAATATGAGAAATGAATGTCAGCTAAACAGCATTAGAGATTGACCCTGAATTAACCCTGGCAGAGTCAATATTTTAACTCTGACCAGTGAAAATGTTCCTGGAAATAAATATAAGCTTGAGTGTACAAGGGAATAAAGTTAAATATCTACTCTAATTACTTATCTATTTCTGTGCTCTCTCACAAAGTTTCTGAGAAAACATATAAGTAACTAGTAAGTAACTAGAAATATTTGCTAGAAATATTTGGGGTCAGTAGAAGAATTCCAGCTTTCCAGGTAGGACATGAAGGAAAGGCATGAGGAATGTGATATTTTTTTTTTCTTATTTATTTTTTTGCATATGGATTTATATATAAATATATATATATATTCATATGGAAGAAGTTACATTTGCAGATATTTGCTAATAATTTCTGAATTACTGCAAGGGAAGATAAAAGGAAGATATTCCAAATCACAGAATCACAGAATGGCTGATGCTGGAGTGCAGCTCTGGGTCCCTCTGGTGCCAGCCCTGCTCCATCAGGGCCACCCTGAGCAGGGGGCCCAGCCCCACATCCAGGTGGCTGCCGGAAAACCCCAAGGAGGATCCCCCCAGTCCTTCTCTGGGCAGCCTGTGCCAGGGCTTCATTGCCTGCACAGCACAAAAGTGCTTCCTGATGTTTAGACAGAACTTGTGTTCCTGTTTGTGCCTGTTGCTTCTTGTTCTGGCACTGGATACCACTGAACAGAGCCTGGCTCCAGCCTCTTTGCACCTTTCCTTTAGCTATTTATAGGCATTGGTAAGATCACCTTGATCCTCCTGTTCTTGAGGCTGAACAGTCCCAGCTCTCTCACCTTCTCCTTATAGAAGAGGTTCTCCTGTCCCTTGATCATCTTGGTAGCCCTCCCTGAACTGGACCCAGAACTCCAAGTGCACCCTCACCAACTTCGAGTAGAGGGAAAGGATCACCTCTATTGACATACTAGCAATACTTTTCCTAGAATTTGCAGTACAGGATGACATTAACCTTCTTAGCCACTAAGGCACATGCTGGCTCACATTCAACTTCTGTGCACCAGGAAGAGGGTGTACCCCAGGTCCTTTTGTGACAGCTGCTGCCTAGCTGTGTGCTCCCAGCTTGTGCTGGTGCCAGGGGCTGTTCCTCCCCTGTGCAGGACCCTGCACTTCTCACTGAACTATATGAGATTTTTGACAGCCCATGTCTCCAGCCTGGCAAGATCCCTCTAGACCTCATAGCTTGAAAATATTAACAGCTTGTAAAGATGAAAATTGCCATCACCTAATCTGATTTTCTGTATATGGAGAGGTAAATAGAACAACCAACATACTTCTGTTTTAACGCCCATTACCTTATATTAAGAAGAAATAGAATATGCAGACATGAAAAATCAATATGTCCATCTGAAAGGGTTAAATTCATAGTAAATAAAGAACCAGAGCAGTATTTTCAAAATCCAACATGCTCAACTTCTAACTCTTGTTAATATGCTAAAGTTCTCCTTCCACAAGTTGAGCAAATTGGATGTACAATGAAAGTGGCCTTAAGCAACTACCTAGGGGAAGAAATTGATTGCCTAATTTTAACTAAAAGTCAAACAAATTAGTGCTGAAATCTTTAGGGACACTTAATGATCACATGATGGTTGGGGTTACTTATTGGTAGCAAAGACAATTTAGTGTATTTTTGAGCTTTTGCTGCTTTTTCATTTTATGCATAACATTTGTTTCATCTCTATTAAGCTTCAGATTTCATGACATTAATCAGCTGCCGCTTAACTAGTAATTAAGACACAGAGCAGGATAATACAATCTAAAAAGTCAGAGGGCTCTCTGATTCTCCCTTCACTTCATTTTTTTTAATGCTGCAAATATCATTGATTTACTCTGAGGCAAGACGAATCCAGCACAGGTGTGAGCTAGGCTGTGCAGTTGGGAATAGCTGATTAGCTCCCTTCAGACAGGTTTTTCAGCTGTGGTCAACCAATGCTGAATTTCTTCAGTGGAAAAATAAAATAAAATAAAATAAAATAAAATAAAATAAAATAAAATAAAATAAAATAAAATAAAATAAAATAATAAAATAAAATAAAATAAAATAAAATAAAATAAAATAAAATAAAATAAAATAAAATAAAATAAAATAAAATAAAAAAATAAAAGCTGCTTTGGGATAAACTGGAGGTTCTTGGAGGTTCCCTGTTATGTTTTGGACAAGTTGTCAATTTAAGGCAGCATTCTTTTACATTGTTCCTTGTCAAGGATGTTCTTCCTATGCCGATTCAATTGCCAGCAGTTCTGCGGATGATACCAACTGGATTCAAGCTGTGGAGCGACCTAATGGCAATTGGGGCTGCAGGCAACATCAGGGAGTTTCAGTACCAATAAACATCTGTCTAAATGCTCATGTGGAATTTGGTGATATATGAACATCCAAGCACCTGTGGTACTATGGGTAAAGTTGGGAAAATGTACAGAAGGAAGTGACTAATTGGTTGTTTTTACAGCCTTAAAGAAATTTAGAGTGAATGGCATCACTGCTTCCAACCTCCTAGCTGCTGTGCTTCACCTGGGGTAAAACAAAGAAACAGAATAAACATCCTCAACAACAATAAAAATAAATAAACAAGGAACAACAACAACAAAAACCCTGATGTTTCGAAATTGCCTTTCCAGGTTTGATGATTCTGTTATCTTGGGAAATGTGTTGCCAGTCTAATCTTATGTTTGTCAGATCTTTCCATTGAAGTTTAGCTCTTCCCACCTTCTGATAACATGCTGTTGTTATTTTGACTTTCCTACTACCCTGTCTTTCTGTATAAAAAGAGTTTCTAGATAAATTCATGTCTTCCTGCATCCTAAACTCTCTGCCAGAGTCTGATATTTACAGACATCTGACAGGGAATTGGCTCATTCTCTGTAAGGCAGGCAGTAAGTGCTCTGTTCCTCATTCCCACATGAAAAAAAGAAGACAGGTCTTTTTACTTTTGTAATGGACCAGGGCACAGAAGGAAAAAAAAAAAAAAAAAAAAAAGAAAAGAGAGAGAGAGAGAAGAAAAACAAAACAAAACAAAAACAAAAACAACTTATTTTGTCCATGATTCCAGAAGATTTTATGAGTTTTAGTAAATCCTGTAAATATTTTGAGTTTTATCTTTCTTTGTAGAATGAATATGCACACACATATCTATGTACATGTATGGTTATATATAATTGGATAAATATATATTTAATTGCATTTTTATTTTATTGTAACAAGTTGCACTAATACATGAGGAAATGTTTGTGAGGTGGTCAGAAAATGATTATAATCATTTTGGGGACTGTTAGTTTTAGGTCAGAGGTTGGACTCGATGATCTTGAGGTCTCTTCCAACCTAGAAAATTCTGTGATTCTGTGATAATTTCTGTTAATACTCACGATGTCCCTATCCTTGCACGATGAGGCTGTGGAATAGGAATAAGGTTTTATATGGGGTCATGAGCCTGGAGAAAGTAAATATAGGACTTATAAAAACCCAGACTCTTCTTAAGTAATATCTGGTCCAAGAGAGCAAGTTTGCTGTTCTGTCTGAAGACAAAGATAAAAGAGCTGGGTTAATGCATCCCACTAGAATTAAGTGATGTCTCGGTGGTTTTCTCCTTTCTTAATTGCAAAAGCTAGGCAGTGAGGGGAAAAATAGTGTTAGCAACACTTGGATGAGGCTTATGTGGCCCACCTGTAATTCGCTATTTTGATGTACACTCTTGTGCAACCTCAGGGAGGAGAGTTATAAGACTCTCATTTTTAGAAACGTTATAGGCACTTATCTAGGACTTCACATCCCCTGAGCTTAGAAAAGTTCATGTTAAGAAGTATATGACTAATTTATTCTAGTTTGTTTTATTACCTTTCTCTTGCTGAGTACAATTAGTTGGAGCCATATAAATATTTAAGATGACCTATACAGTAAGCTACTCCATATAGATTAAGTGATTCTCAAGCCTAAAAGGAGGCTGGAGTCGAATTCAGATCCATGAATCAAAAGAATATGTCAGCAAGTCTCCTCTGAGCTTCTGTTTAAGCAGAAGAGGACACCTTATGAAATGATGAAGCCACTCAGCTGTGAGCAGGAGTCCAGTGTTCAGATCCACATTCTTAGAATAATTAATTGATTATTTATTTATTTACTTGGAAGTCATTTCATAGAAATAATCATTACATCGAAGATTGGGACCACTTTCTGCCCTTTCCAGAGTGGATGAATGACCTCTGGGTCAGCCAACAAGGTTCCTTTTCCTCTCTTTTCCTTCTGTTTTCCTTCTCCTTTTAGGTAGCTATGCTCAGGGTGGGCACTAAACTGGAGCAAGATTGAACAATCTGCTTGACTGGAGTGAGCAAGCAGACTGTCCTTCCAAAAGATGTTTGTATCCTTCTGCCATTTAGAAATAGTGAAGCACTCTCAGTACTCAGAAGAGTACTCGGTTCTCTAGCTTGTCATATGTGTACTGGAAGCCTAGCTACCTAGGTGGCACTCAGAATTGCTACACTCTTACTATTTTGGTACTGAAACACCTATGCTGAGGATCAAAAGTGGAAATCCTGACTTTAGCCCATCACTTCTTTCTACCTTGCAGACACATAGAATTGCTAGTACTATGGTCTCAGACAGCTGAATTGAATCTACTACATTGCAAGAAAGTTCCTCTTTTTGTTGTTATCGTTATTTTTCTGTTTATATATATATATATATATATAGTAAAATTACTACTAATACTGCACAGGTAAAAAATGATATGCAATCAAGCAGAAGTTTCAAAAAATAGATTTATGCTAAAATCACATCTTTAAAATAAGCAATTCATTGCTCTAATCAGTTTTTCTTTCAGCTGTTGTGCCCCTTGCCATTAAAATAAGCAGGATTAAAGCAGGATTATTAAAGTGCATAAGCTTAGTCATTAGTAGATTGCTAAAATTCCGTAGTGATTGACATCTGTCTTTTTCAATATTAGTAGTTTAATCTGATGGTATGGCCAATCAAAACAAAAAGTAGGTCGATTATTTGGTGAGTGTTTAGCTCTAACAGATAATTTAACTTGCTGTATAATCAGAATACTGATATTCCTTCATAATTCACCCCATACAGGCAAACAATTCTGGAGACTTTGTAATTACTGCCCCATCAGATTTGAAGCATGTGTGAGGCCAAACTCATGGTAAAAAGTTGTTTCATTTTTTTTCCTCTCTGATAACTGTACTGTGATTTATGTATCTACATAAAACACCTTGGAAGAGGATGTGAAGTATAGTTTTGTTCAGTGAGTTTTCCAGCTGCTCTAATTCCAGGAATAAATAAATAAATAAAAATTAAATAGGTGTTTAATTGAAGTTTAGTTTGCTTTCAGAGTGATTCCTTGGAGCTACCTTATTGTGCTTCTATTTTCAATTCCAACCAAAGTGACCTTACATTTTGTAAACAAGGCCTTTGAAGAAGGGAAGCAGTGTTTCCATGCTATTTCACTGCCAGCTGCACTGCCTTTCATCTTTTTCCTATTATAGAGCTTTTTCAAAGGCAACAACAATGAGATTTTTGTAATTAACAGTACACCTTGACCTGCATCTCATGGTTAAAATATGTAAATTAGCAATGTGTCAAATGGAAGTGAACAATGCTGCACTAAATCAGAAGCAGCAGAAAACCTTTTCACAAAGATTGCATGATAAACATGCTTGAGTACTGAGTGCTCCTTAAATGAGAATATGCATAATATGCACTCTTTAAAAGCCTTTAAAAAGCAAATGAAACTTAATTTAGTAGTAGCAGTAAAAGCTCTTTCCATTAATGTTCCATTTCATCTAACATTTGCAAATGCCTAAGAAGCATTGGCTGATTAAACTTTAGAAAATTATCAGTATGCTGCTGCACTGATATGAGTTGAGATGGGCACAGGACAACATGCAGACTGACTTTGGTAGCGTGCACTGTTATCATTTGTTAATTAAATCACTGAAACTGACTATATGCATAATCTCAGCCCTCCCTAAATGTATTTGCTTAAAGCTAAAAAAAAAAAAAAAAAAATGTTTCTGTTAATGGGGTTTCCTTGGGGAACTGAGAACATGCACATGGTAAATTGTCACAACCACTCTATACGTGTAATTGAGCTACATACAGTTAAAAATATACTAATCAAGAACAAAAGTAAAACAATGGAATATTAATATTCAACTTCTGAAGAATTCATTTCATAAAGCATCCGAAAATACCACAGTGGGTACTACAAGCTGATCATTAAGAAAATCAGGGTGCTGGCTTAAGTCCTTATGTATAAAGTCAGCTGGGAAATACTAGCTACATATAACAGCAGTTTGAGAATTTTGATCTAATTATAGTTTTCCCCATTTTTAATATCAAATAAATATCAAAGAAATAAGTAGAATCAGTGACCCCTAAAAATCTGGTTTAAGTATTAGAGCAAAGAAAGGAAATGCAAATAAGCTAACAGTCATTTATATGTATTTATTATATAACGTAAAATCTAGTAACCTAAAATTAAATATTTAATGTTTTGACCCTGAGATGCTTGAAGTTTTTTGTTTGATTGTTTGTTTGTTTAAATAGTTCTAATGAATACAACGCTACAGTGTAAAATATAAGATGGAATCTTTCCCAACTAAATTCATGAAGGTAACTAAGCATTTAATGGCTAAAGATGTAATTTGTCATATTAATGAAATATTCCTTTTAAGAAATCTATACGCAATCTATTCTGCTGGTGAATAATTTATATGGACAATAGTGTTCTCTGAAAAAAGTGTTCTCATTACCATTGCAAAGGAAAGGTAGTATATGATCTTTCTGGCCACATATCCTATTGTGAATTTAAGAGCACTTTACTGTATGATTGAAAGACTTTCTCCTTAACTGCAGTTATGTGACAGTAATAAAGTATTGCTTATTAAGGAAAATTAAAAAAAAAAAAAAATGAAAAGAAAAAAAATTTCTTCCCTTTCCTGCAGGTTGAAGGCTCACTGTTATACACAGCCTCAGAATCACTGAGACTGTGATACCCAGTCACAGAATCAGCCTTTCTGTCATTAGATACATGCTAAAGACATGCTAAAGTAAGGAAAATAATTAGAATCACGATTTACAATGGAAGAGACCTCTGGAAATCATCTGATCAACATCCATCCCAGCCCACACAGATCAGGGTCAGTTCCAAAGTTGGATTTCACTTTGTAATTAGATTGTGTTGATGAGTGCCTTGTCCAAATGAGTCCTGAGTATCTCTAAGAAAGGAGATTTTACAACCTGTTCAATCAGTGGTAAAAGAGAAGCTTCCAGGGGGTGGATTGTCTTATTGAAAATCTGAATTACCTTTTAGAAGTTTTCCTCCAGTCATTAAAACAATACAATACAAAAAAAAAAAAGGGGGAGGGGGAGTTTGGGGGGGGGGAAGAGAAAGAATCTGTAGTCAGTTAAGTGTCTAATTTGAGGAAGGACAGATAAAATCTTAAAACTATATTTGTATATATTTTATAACATAAAAACATATCAGAGTGATAATGGGCAAAACTTTTATGTTCTCTACTTTTTATACTTCATGAAAAAAAAAAAAGCAACTGAGGGAGTCTTTTGTGAACATAAAACTAAGGTGTCTGTGCAGTAGTGTCATCCAATTTTTGGTTGTGTCATCCAATCCAGTGGAGCCTTTTGTGCTCCACTGTTCTTGATCCCCAGGACTACTGAAAAAGGCATCACTGATTTAGAACCTCAATCTAGTGGTGTCTTAAATTTGAGGTTTACCATAGAACAGGATAGCGCTGAACAATAAATGTTACAGACTGATGCACATCCTCTAAATAAAAGAAAAAATATGTAATTTTATTGGGGTCAGCATTATGAAGTCTATTACCAACCTGCAAATGGATGTTTCTTTATATATTTCTTTATTTACTGATTTATTTATTTATTGAAACAGAGTTCTATGAATTAGCAATATGAGTCTTGCCAAAAGATATTGCTATTGATGGACTAATGAAATACTTTAACATGGCATTTTGCTGTTTTGGAAGGGGAAATCCTGAACAGAGTTCTGTTCAATGTTCTTCTTCTCCTTCTTCTTCCTAATGTTTATTATATTCTATTTTCCAAATCTTTTATATTTAGTTCAGAATTAGTCTGTGCCATTTTATAAACCAAATATTATCCAAAGTATCTGAATATTAACCCAAATTATCTGAATTAAGTATCAGATATAAATAAAAGGAACAAGACAAAGCTGATTCTTCTTTGACCAACCATTGCAGCTGTGAAACCTTGAAGCACAGTCATGTTCAAAGCATGTTTGTTCATTCAGATCATGAGTGTTATTAACTGAGATAACTGAGATAAATTGCCTTAACTGCCATCAAAAATGTATATTTATTGCTCATCACAGATCCTATAAGCTGCTTCTTCTTCTTTTCTTCCTCTTCCTCTTCTTCTTCCTCTTTATTCTTCTTCTAAAACAAACAAATGAACAAAGAAAACAAAACAAACAAACAAAAAAACACTATCTACACTCTCCTGTTAATGGTCAAAACAAGGCCTAGAGTTAAATGAATGCATTTTGTTTTTCTTGGTCTTCAGCGTCATTATCATATTTTGATTCCTAACATTACAATTTAATTGTATTATAGAGGTCATGTTATCACTGGGTGCAAACCACTGTAGTTCTGCTGACATTCTAAATCTGTACAATGGTCTGCACAATAGGGGAACTACAATATTAAATTCTTGTTAAATTCCATTGATTTAAAATTCTTTAAAACTATTCTAAATAGTTTTGGTTTGTGATATCAACCTGTTGAATCCACATTCCTGAAGAAGCTATAATTTTAAGGAAGTTTGGAGCCATTTTTAAATTAGTTTAAAAACTGTCTTTAGAGTAAGTACTTTATATGTCTTTAAAATATTGTTAAGCCTACCAGCTACAAAGGTTGTTTCATTTGTTAAAAGCAAACAAATGAACAAAATCACAGGTTTCCATGATCATAACATATCAGAGTTTATTTATATAATAGGTTTAGACAATGTAAACATTTTAAAAGAAGGCTTAAAAAGAAAACCTGATAATGACATAGATCCATGCTTGAGGTAAGGATGAATTCCTAATACGTTTCTAGATTTATGGTAATATCAGTGGAGTTTTTCTCTAAAACATAAACCATTTAGTAAATTTGTTCTTTATCAACTTAATTTTGTAAGATTTGGAGAAAAAACATGTCACTTGTCACTTTGTATCCTAGTAGCAAATAACTTTTTGTCAATAATGAATAAAATATTTGGACTGTTTTAGAATATCAGATCATAGTAAGTAGATTTCATCACAGAGACTGTGAATGACACTTTTGACTCTTGACTTATATTGTACCAAAAAATTATTATATCCAACAGCTCAGGAAACAAAACCCATTTTAGAAAAAATACCTTCACTCTGTTTTTGGAGCTCTCTATTTCTCTCTCTAGAATTCTTGATGATTTTCTACTTGAAATCAAGGCACACCCATATTCCCATCCCTGATGCAGACTGTCTTTCCAGGGTGACTGGAACACCCTGAAAGTTATAGAAACATGAGCCCTGCTCAGTCAGGGAGAGCAGTGCCTCTGCTAAGCTGTAGATACTACTATTTGTGATAAATTTGCTAACACTTGAATGTTACGAATTAATTTGGAGTCATATTTTATGTTAGAATATGTAATTATTTGTGGTCTCTTATTTGGGAATCATTCTCAATGGTTGAGTGTTGACTTTCCAGCCCATTTGAAGGTGATAAACTGCTAACCACCTTGTTTCCAGAGATCCCACAGAAAATGTTCTGTCTGTTCAAGACCTAAAAGAGCAGAAGAAAATAGTAAGAAAGAGGGTGTATATAACTTTCTATTTTCTTATGTGTTACACAGCACTAAGTCCCAATTTATGACTGAAATGTTCTGTAAGTGTTCTTGTCTCTAACCCATATCACTCAATGTGGTTGCTCTGATGCTACACAATAATACGACTAAGAAAACTCACAAAGGTGAGGATTTAGTGGGAAAGTCTGTTTTCCATATAGTCCAAGACTTCAAAGACAGTATGGAGTCAGAGCTAAGGAGACTCCAACACATAGCTGAGTTTTGTTTATTGCCCTAAGATCACTCTTTAATGCAGGATGAGCAGCAGATATTTTTCCTTAGTTTTAACACTATGAACAAAAAATTCTTCACATAAACTATAGTACTGTCTGTTTTGAATGCTGAATTGAAGGGAAGGTTATAATGTTAGGAAAACTAGCCACTGTTAATATTCAAGTTGTTTTAGATAAGATTGTAGCAGATAATGCAGAATATCTCCAGTGATCATGTGCCAAATCAAAGTTCACCTATAATATGAGATTAAACATATTAGATTCATCTTGAATAAATTAATGTATATTTCCCTCCTCTTCTGTGAAAGGCTCAGGGGAAATCTCAAGGAATTTTCTTTTTCTTACCCTTGAGATTTGTCTCATGATAAAATGCCATCAACTTGTCTGTTATGATAACAGGGTCTTGACAAAGAGTTGAGAGGTTTTTGTTCAGTTCAGCAGAGGGCTCCAGAATATACACAGGCTGTGGAGTTTCTGTCTTTATCACCTCCACAATGCAATGGAGTGGTTAAATTCCCTGCGGCAAGCTAATTATACTTCTCTATTGCACAGAACCTTTGTCCTCCCATAATTAATTATGAGCAAGAAAAGAAAATGTCCTTTTGTTGTTTTAATGAATTAATCCTTCATGAAAATCATTTCCATGACATAATAACAAAAGGACATTTGTTCACTGTCCTCATCACTGCACATACCGTAGAACATAAATGGACTCATGTGGGGAGTCTCTTTGTCTCTTCTGTCCAGGAACATACTTTATTGCAGACATGTCATGGGAGTATTAATACCCTCAATTGCAGTACAGGCAGATAAGACTGTCTAGATCATTATAACAAAAAAAAACTACAGAGGAAGGAGTCCAGTGTTTTGATAGTAATTCTCACTCTAAAACCAAAGGAAGAGTCCTATTAAATGGGTTTTACTTCAGACATAACCCCCCCACACATTGCCCTATTTAATCTCGTCATTTGAAACATGGCTTAGATAAATCTATTTGACTAAATGAAGAAAGTCAGTCTCCGTTTGATTGCTCATCTAAGGTGTAGGAAAGGAATCCATTATGTCACAAGATTGAGTAACTCAGGACTGTGCTTTGTAAGATTAATGGGTACCATGTCAAATGTATATTTAATAGGATTGCACTGAAGAGCCCAAATGCAGTTAGAATATTTGGCATTTTGCTAAAGCCAGAATTAGATGAAATTCTTTGACACTGTGCATGGTAGGTGTATTTCATGAGCTCTTTAATGCTTCATGGGAGTTGAATAGATGGTCAAAGCTTAGTAGACAAATGTTTACATTACCAGTGGGAATCCACCAATTTTGGTATGCTGTCACAAAGGTAAAATGTAGACTGATTTTATTTTAAAAGTGGGCACTATATTACCTACAGACTCATGTAGTGAGCAGCACTAACATGCTGTTGTTGATGCAGCACTCAAAATGGGAGTGAATACTACAATGCAGGCTACAATAGGATGATTTAAAAGATTAATCACTTTAAATTCCTTCAGTAATTTTGCATCTGCCACAATAGCATACAAACTAGACATTATAACCATATTTGTATTTGATATGATGATTTTTATGAAAAAATCTTGAACAGCCTTTCTCTTGCCCTGTGACATTTTCTCTGGCGTTCTCAATCATCTTCTCTTGAGTTAAAAGGTTTTTTTTATATTTAATTTATTTAGACTGATTTGTATAAGGAAAAGTGATATAAGTTAAATTACGATATATGTATTGAGTAAAAGTACAGAATTCATGGAACTAGGAGTATTGTATTTAGAATTCTGTGCAAAAAGAAATTCACACATTTTCTCTAAATCAATTTCACATTTTCCAGCAGTTGTCCTTTATCTTTTGTCATGCTCAATTAAATGTTTTTCATGTACATAGAGACAATTGCATTCCCCTTTCACTAGCACTAAATAAAACATAGAAATTATAACACTGGTAAATTGTTCTGCGGCAGGAGCCTCCCATATCCTTTTTAAACTTCTATTGTAAGGCAGCTGCCCAGACTCACTCATTACTCAATGGGAATAAATAACAAAACCTATTCCATTAGTCAAAGACTTATTGTAAGATTGGATGAAGCAGCTTCTCCAAGTACTGTCTTTTTAGATGCATTCTGCGGGAAGACAAGATGCTTGGCTTATCACTAAATAAATATTTGATCACCTCACCAAATACTAAGAAAAGCAATGTTGTCCATTTCGAAAAAGAGAAGAGAAGAGAAGAGAAGAGAAGAGAAGAGAAGAGAAGAGAAGAGAAGAGAAGAGAAAGAGAAGAGAAGAGAAGAGAAGAGAAGAGAAGAGAAGAGAAGAGAGAGAAAGAGAGAGAAGAGAAGAGAAGAGAAGAGAAGAGAAGAGAAGAGAAGAGAAGAGAAGAGAAAGAGAGAGAAGAGAAGAGGAAGAGAAGAGAAGAGAAGAGAAGAGAAGAGAGAAGAATTTCAGTTGGAAGAGACTTCAAAGATCATCTAGTCCAACTGCCTGACCACTTCAGGGCTAACCAAAAGTTAAATCATATGACTAAGTGCATTATTCAAATGCCACTTGAACACTGACAGCATGGGGCATCAACCAGTGAAGAAGCCTCTCCCAGTGTTTCACCACCCTCACAGCAAAGAATTTTTCCCTATTGTCCAGTCTGAGCTGTCATTGGAACAGCTTTGTGCTGTTCCCATATGTCCTATTTTTGGTTACTAGTGAGAAGAGACCAGCACCTCCCTCTGTGCTTTGTCTCCTCAGGAAGCTGCAGAAAGCAGTGAGGTTGTCTCTCAGCCTCCTCTTCTCCAGACTGGATAACCCAAGAATCCTCAGGCTCCAGATACTTTCCTCCCAGACCGTGTCTGTACCTGGCATTACTCCATCCAAGCTGCAGAACCTGGTATGTTATCCTCTTTCTGCAGAAAATTTGCAAACACACAACAGAGCATGCAGACTTCCATTGCAGAATGCAGGGTTATGTGATTGCAACTTGGTTTAGTTAAAAGCAGTGACAAAAAATCACACCAGCTAATCCAGAGTATGTGGATACACACATACACACATGCTGCAGTGAAACCAGTGACTGAAGTTAGTTCTCCTTCAGCACAACTCAATGCCTTGGCCTCAGGACCACCTTTTTGATATATACAGTGCCTGCGTGTAAAGGACTGATCGAACACTTCAGCAGTCTGGTGAAATATATATGCCAGTAGCATTTCACATATCCCTATTGACTTTCTTCTACTAAATACATCACTATTGACAGCTGCATTGCCTTTTACACAATGCTACACTTCATCTGCATTGATCAAACAAATCTAGAGTGAATGAATGTAAAGTGTTATAGATAATTCATTCGATAGCTCCATGTGTCAAGACTCCATATGAGTAAATGTACTTTTGGAAAAACTCATGAATTTCTTAAATGTCTCTTAAAATCATGCTCCAAGCTGGTTTTGATAGTCTTCCTTACGCAGCTTGAGGAAAGATATATCCTGGTGCAGGTGACAACATTTTATAATCAAAACAACTGAGTACAACTGGGATATATGAATCAATTCCTTCCATGTCCAAGACATGTTCCTGTTCTCATGGAGCTGGAAACATGAGCTGTAACTTAATTTTTAAGTAGTAGTACCTCATTTAATATTCCAAATAAATGTGTATTTCCAGTTAGTTTCTTTGTCTTTAGTGCATTAAATTCACATATTTTAATTGTTTTAGTTTTTCAGCACTTATTTATTTATTTATTTATTTATTTATTTAACATCATTTGCTTCTGTTGCTTCTGTTTTGTATCCTATTTCTACTGGCTCCCCAGAAATCAGTTGTCGTAATGTGTAATCCGTATTGGCTTATAGACAGGTTCATCATCAATGGCTCATTTTATATTACTACTTGTGGTCTAAGACATTCTGTACATTAGCACAAGGTAGAAAGAATCATTAAAGCATCTTCCTGCAGAGATGAGATGAACTCTTTCTACAGACTATTTAAGATGTGAACAAATGCTAAATGTAAGTTTGACTTCCATTTGGCTGTTTAGCATGAAGGTTAAGCACAAACAAGAGCATCATTTATGAAGACACTTCAAAGATAGCAAAATAGCATAATATTCTTAATGCATGGCAAGTTTAGGTCAACACAAAGTTTATTTACCATGTCTAGTAAACAGCATTGTCTTTTGTGATGCTAATTGGCAAGCAAAAAGTTCATACAAGCTTCTGAAAAATAATGTGTCATTAGACTCAAGTCTTGTTCCAGCCTAGAAATGCACTGTGTGTTCGTCTTTAACAAAGGCCTCTCAGACCTTTGCAGCGTCCTACTAATAGTAAAAATTAACAAAACAAAGTCTTTTTGTATTATTATTTTAACATGTTGTGTTACTTTGGCAATAATGTTTTAAATATATATATATAAATAAATAAATAAAAACAGCACAAATTTACTGCTTCACTTTAACTGACAGAAGTATCTGAAGTAACTCCAATAGCCTCAGCACTTCTGACTACACAAAATCCTTCTCCAGGCTGCCACATTTCAGCAACCCCCTAAAACAGAAAATACTAGATGATTTGAAACAAGAAAAATGGAGCACAGCAATCAACAAATTATAATAAGAAGGTTTTCAAAATTGCAATGGAGTGATCTGCTATTGACTTCTATTATAACAGAAATTGAAAACCCCAAAAAGCTGTTGCGTACTTTTGTCCAGCAATACTGCAGATGCATGTTAAGTCTCCTTCAACATAAGAAAGAGATAATCCTACCTCTGTTTGGATGGATATTGATTGGTATTGATTTGGATGGTATTGATCAGAACACCCCATAGAAATCATACAAAAGTCATGTATGACAGCAAACTGAAGTAATAAATTAAGGATGGAATGAGGCATAAAATAAAAATGTGACTGATACTTATGCTAACACAGGCATCACTTCTCTTTGCTTCAGCCTGCCATGTAAAAAGGCTCCACATTTTGTTATAAGGTTGTTAACATGTTTTTCTTTTATGTTATAAATAACATGTTGTACATAACGCATTATGCTATACATTAGCAGTCATGTCAAAAGCTCCAATGAGTAAGATGTCTTGGTAACTTGGTAAAAACTGAGAATATTCTAACAAGTCTTTGAAAGATCAGTTCTTTGGATTTTAGGTTCAAAACAAAACAAAACAAAACAAAACAAAATGTATTAGAAAGCAATTAAAGGAATGAGGCTAGAAGTTGAATAGGTCAACAGCTGAGACTGGAAAGCATCAAATCTTATATCATATAGAAAAGAGCTGGAGTTGAAAAGAATTTGACTATTCCAAACAAGATTAGGATATTGGAATAAAATGCAGATAAGTGTCAAGGAGAAGTTCAAATGAATGTTTCTGTTTGTTTGTTTGTTTTTAATTTAATATCTGGGAAACACAGGAAATGATGTAACAAAGACTTTGAGGATTTGAGGGTTATGCATATTCTTTGGGGCTATAATGGAAAATCATTAGTCCTTCCATAACCATGGTAATGGTAAAATGTGATTTATTTCTCATCCTAAAACGTTTACTTAGACAATCACAGTGGTTTAAAAACTGCCCCACAGCAATAGAAAATGCTACTGCATTTTGAGTTAATCTTGCTGTCATGGGTTTTGGTAGGAACTGTGGGCATAATATTTCTCTCTTTGAAGTCAATTGGATTTTTCTTTCACCATCTACTTAAATGGAAACAAGATCAGGCGCAATTATCAATATTGTCAAGTGCAGGCTCTGATTCAAGCCAAACATGGGCAACCCAGTTTGGCTGCTCAGCTTGAGATGCCTTGGGCTTAATTTTCATAATCAAAGCATATTCTCAGCATTCCTGAACAAAGCAAAGATGGCCTCTTTCTAGCTGTGTGGTCATTCCTAAAGAACATTAAATCTGTAAGTTCTTCTGAACATACTTCTGGTTGACTGAAACTTAGGAAAAGCATCTACTCATAGCTAATAGCTAAAAAGAATTTACCATTACATTGCAAGGAAGAAACCCATGTTCTGAGGATCAGAGGTCTTGTCTTTCCATTTCTATATTCCCTAGGAATATAATACTCACTGTTTTGTCAGTATAAGATTTATAATGCCTTTAACTATTCCTTGCCATAAAGTGCATAGGTTTTGTAAATGATGTGAGAGTGACAACAGTGTGGTTTCCTTGGCAACCTTAACTAGTTTTCAAAACAATTCTTTTCATGTTTGGAATAAGCATTGATTTGTACAATCTGGCAGAAAAAGGGAAAAAAAAAAAAAAAGAGAGAGAGAGAGAAACGAAAAAAAATAATGAAAGAAAGAGAAAAAACCTCTTGAGGGAAACAATTGGCAGCTGCAAAGATTGCAAATCAACCTTCTGCCACTTAGTCATCTGTGTGATGTGAACTTTAAAGAGCTCAAACTTCAATGCATCTGAAACTGTCAAGTTTTTTTCTTTGCTTTTCCTGAAGTCCAGCGAAACCAGCCTTTTAGTTTAGATTCAGCTTTGAACTTAAATTGGTACTGTCCTCTTCAAAACTTGGCTTACTCTGAATGTGAAATCTGGCTCATGTTTAGACTCTAATGAAATCCATATCTAGATAACATTTTTCTATTATTTTTTTTTTTATTTTATTTTATTTTTTTTTTTTTTTAACATTTAAAATTAAAAAGGGGAAGTTTTGGTAAGGATCAGGCCCCAAGCTAAACATCTTAATTTTTAGAACATTTTCTAAGAGCTGTCTGGAAAGAGAGATGTTGCATTAGCCATTCCTTACTCTTAAAAGCAAGATATGAGATTTCTTGGGATAGAATAAGATGTCTGTGAAGGTTGATTTCCTCAGCCAACTTTTTGACACCCCTCTCCCACAACACAATTTCACTAAATGGAACAAGTTTTTATATTTTGTAGTTGGTATTTTCATTCATTTCATTTAATTTCATGTCATTCTCTACAGTATTTTCTCCCTTCTTATATTTTAATAGATTCCTCAGCTACCAAGTATGTAACATAGAAAATGAATGTCATAGATATAGTATCATCTCACTGTCATGAAAGGGTCATGCATGTTGAAGTCATTCCATTATCTCTTGCTCTCTATTCACCATTAGCCATAACCCTATAAAAATGCACAGTGTCATAAGGTGCTTGCACTAATCTGAAACCTGATTCTCATTCAAAGTAGATGCTCAGAGTTTTAAGTAACAAGAAATGAGAATGGATAAATTTGTAAAGCTATTAGATATGGGAAAACTGTAGATGTCATGATTTATCCACTCAGACCTCAGATAGTGAGGCAATAGGCAGAAAATAGAACCATGGCTGGATGAAGGGCTGTGAGGAATGAGCTCAGGTTTATTAGCTGAAGGTATACAGGATGTTTCTTTCATGTATTAAGAGCTCTGAGGTTGAAATCCCTACATCAACAATATACAGGGTTGGAAAGAGGAAGAACCAAACATGTAATTTGTACCCTGTATGGTATCCTGACATGTCCAGATAATGCTCTAAACTGGGTATTGAATATTCATGGAACAGAATTTCAGTAATAGAGATATCACTTTATAACAAAGGTGTCACTTATTACTGACATTCAAGGGGGAATTCTGCTGTATTAGACAACTGTGGCTCACGTATCCATATGTGAGATACCCTTGAGTTTAAAAGGACAGAAGAGTTTGGATCTAGAGCAAAGCTCTGGTAGTGGTGATGGTCTGTGTTTTCTGGATATAAAACTTTTAATAAAGTACAACATTTTTAAATGTCCTGGTCTTGGAGTAATGTCCTGTGCATCACCCATGCAAGCGATACATAGCTCCATGTCCTTGTAAACATTTCTTTGGACATACTTCGTTTCTGCCATCTTAGCTTTTTGACAGTGTTGCTGGCTTGATGCATTGCTTTGTGCATGCTGTTGCATTGTTAGTTTCTGAAATGACCTCCAACATCTGACTCATGACATTAGGAATCAATCAGTGTTAACAATCAGAAGGCAAATACTGATGACCGAACAATACAGGTGGTATTCATCTGGTATATGGGTACCTGTGCTGGAAAGCAAGCAACGATATCAAATAATCACGTGTGCATGAACTCTACACACTCAGAGAGTATGTTGAAAAATTACCTCATTTAAGAATGACACTGATAAAATTCCTTATCTGTTTGTTTGTTTGTTTGTTTGTTTCCCTAGTGTCTGAAACATCTCAGCATTCTACAAGTGGGCAACCACTTGTTCTTGCCCTCCTGCATTTAACTGTCTACATGACGCATCAATACATAGCTCCTACAGACTAGTCCTGTTGGGTGCATCCTTCCATCAGGTCTATCTATACAACAGTATCCTAATGAAAATATTCATCTTCTCTCTTCATGTTCATACACATAAATGCAGGCACATGTGCATCAGGTTGTGAACAAAAAGACTGACTCTCATTTACACTATGCATCCTTTACTGTATTACGATAATGTAAGCAGGTTATAAAGTCTTTGGATTACAGCTGCATCTACCTTCAGATCCACACTGTCATACCACAGTCTATAAACCTGGCTCTTTATTAAAAGCCTTCTAGAGCTCTTGCAGTTCCATACACGTGTGAAGTTTTTGTCATACTAATAGATGCTCTAAAATAAAAATAAATAAAAACAACAACAACAAAAAACATTTTCTCAGAAACCCTGTATGCCTGCGTAACCCATCGCATTCTCTTAGGTACTTGTTTCTCATTGATTTCTCTGAACAAAGTAAAATACAGGAATGTATGCATACTTTTATACACTTATTCTCACAAGGCTTTTGGTTTGTTTATTTTTTTTTTTCTAATAGCTTTCTACTACAGAAGAGAACTGAAAGTGTAAAAAAAAATAAAGCCAGCATTTCCTAGTTCTTCAGGAGAACAATGTTCATTTGATGTAGAAAAAGAAAGAAACAAGAAAAAAAAAAAAAAAAAGGTCTAAGACAATTAAGAAAATTATAGAGCTAACTGTCTATGTGCTCAGAAGCACAGAAGTAATATATTTGTGCTTTTCAAGGTATTGCAGCACTTTCAAGTCAGTGTTGCATTCTCTAATTACATGTAATAAACAGGTAGTGGAATAGCCCAGCATGGGGTTTGAGAGTCTGAGTCCTTGTATTGTACAGCAATGCTCATAAAGAGACTTTTTAGTACCAGAGGAGACAATTAAGAATGGCATCGGTGATGCTGTAGTTTTAGCGTTTGTTCAACAATGGTTGCTTTTGAAGGGAGGAGTTAAATCACTAGAGAGCTACAGTGGTTCTGATATGATTAAACATGAATTGTTCTGCTTTATTCTTCCAATTATCTTGTAGGTAAAAGCAAAAGATTATATAAGCTTGTAATGTCTGAATCTACAGCTTTTTCCACTGTAGTTACTGGTATGTTACCCCCTATATGAATGAAGTCTTATTTTATGGCTGTTTACATTCCCTAAGCTCATGTGTAAATGTCTAATGAAGGTGCCAAACAGAAAAGAGTCAGACAAAATGTTTGACTATTAAGGTATCTGATGTTATGCTGCAGTGGGTTTATGTGGCAATGTTTTGGTAGCAGGGGGCCATAGGGGTGGTTTCTGTGAGAAGGATCTAGAAGCTGCCCCATGTTTGGTAAGGGCCCCACTGCTGACCAGAGTCGAGCCAAGAAAAGATGTTGTTTTGCGCCTCTGTGAGAGCATATTTAAGACAGGGAAAAAAACGCTGCACCACACAGCAGCTGGGAGAGTGAGAGGAGTGAGGAACAGCCTTGCAGGTGCCAAGGTCAGTGAAGAAGGAGGGGGAGAGGTGCTCCAGGCGCCGGAGCAAAAGTCCCCTGTGGCCTGTGGTGAGGACCATGGTGAAGCAGGATGTCCCCCTGCAGCCCATGGAGTACCACGGTGGAGCAGGGTTCCACGCTGCAGCCCATGGAGGAGACCATGGTGGAGCAGGTGGCCCTGCACTGACAGAGGCTGTTGCCTGTAGAAGACCCCTGCCGGAGCAGGTTCCGGGCTGGACCTGTAGCCCGTGGAGAGGAGACCACGGAGGAGCAGGTGACCTGGCAGGAGCTGCTGCCCGTGGGGGAGCCAGGTTGGAGCAGTTTGCTCCTGAGGGATGGACCCCGTGGTACGGACCCATATCTGGAGCAGTTCTGGAAGAGCTGCTGCCTGTGGGAAGCCCACGCTGGATCAGTTCATCAAGGACTGTATCCCGTGGGTGGGACCCCACAGCACAGGGGACAAGAGTGACCGAGAAGGAGTGGCAGAGAAGAAGCACTGTAGACTGACCATAACCCCCATTTCCCCGTTCCCCTGTGCTGCTCGGGGGGAGGAGGTAGAAAAGGGTAGATGGGGGGGAAGGTGCTTTTGGTTTCTTTCCTTTATTTCTCACTTCTCTAGCTTGTTAGTAATAAGCAATAAATCTTACTGTCTCCCTATGCTGAGTCTGTTTTGCCCGTAAAATAATTACTGTGTGATCTTCTTATTCTTATCTCAACCTTTGAGTCCTTTTCATTGTATTTTTTCCCCATTCTTCTTTGAGGAGGGGGAGTGAGAGAGCAGCTGTGATGGAGCTCGGCTGCCTACTCGAGCGGAACCACCACATATGCTTGGGAAAGTTCTCTGTTATACCAGTTACCTCTCTGAGCTAATATCAATGGTAACATTTCATAACTTTGTCTATGAGGAAATTATTAATGATTAATGCTGACCTACTGACCCTCACTGACTCCACTTTGTAGAACGTGAAATGATTAGGGACTAAGTTTTAAAGGTATATTTTATGGAGTTAACAGAACACGTATGAAATTACTCTCAGCTGTGTTCTCGCCATTTGGCAGCAGTATTGCTGAGTAATGCAGTAGGGAGTCAGGGTCTTTAAATTTATAAAACTTAGTCTGAAATTGTAAAGGCCTAGTTTTGTACTAAATGATTCTTACTTGGGTTTCTGGGGAGTTAACACAGCTTACAGTGAATAAAAGTAAGATATTAGCAGGGGTAGTGTTGTTTATCTGTTGTAGCAGATGAGAGAAGAGTAGATTAAAGACATTTGTGTATGTTTCTTCTAAGTGTGCTGGCTAAGTTTCCCCTGCAAGCATAGACTTCAAGCACCCATAAACTGCATTTTCTTATAAAGGTCACATGTGACTGAAACGTGGTTTACCACGGTGATGATTGTGTGTCCTTAGCTCCTCCAGGCAGCAGAACCCAGTGGTTCTCTGCTCAATTCATACTCTTGGAGAAGAGAATGAAAAATATGTTTATGCTTTAATAGGGAACCAGCTGTTTTCTGATTCGGTGGTTTATTTACAGGAGTTAGAAAGAATACTATTTCAGTCCAACATGTCCATCTTGAGAAAAGCTTCTTAAATAATTTGTACTGCTGGCTGATGCATCTTGAGTGCTTTGAAGCAAAGAGTGATATAGGATAAATGAATATGTGATGTTCTGAAAGTGTTCTGCTTTGAGGAGATTTGTTGGACAAGATAATGAAAATATGAATGAGTGCAGTTTTGTAGATGTAGCATTGAGATACTCATCTCAAAGCAGGGACCACAGTCTTTGTCCTCTTTGTTTATCTTTCGTATTGCTTCTTTTCTGTATCTTACAGCATGTGTGGCTAGTAGAAATCATGAGTGCCTGACTCCATTTATCAAGGTTCATCAACCTTAGGCACTCAGATTTTTAGATGTAATTTTCTGTACATCAGTTCCTTATGCCTAAAGAAGAGTAATCTTATTTACTCTAATTACATATTTATATCATGGGAATGCCAGTAAGTTGAGGAACTGTACTGGGTCTGGCTGGAATGATAACTTTCCCGGCAGCAGCCCATACAGTGCCGTACTCTGTACCTGTAGCTGGAACAGCAGTGTTATCACACCAGTGTTGTGTCTGCTGCTGAGCAGCAGTGGCACAGTATTAGGCCTTTCTCTAACCCTCCTAGGGGGTGGGCAAAAAGTGAGGAGAGAAACATCACCAGGGCATCTGACCTAAACCAACCAAAGGGATATTCCATACCATGTGATGTCACACTCAGCAATAAAAAGTGGAAACAGGAAGAAGAGGGGAGGGGTGGGCTCTCGTTTGGAAGACGTCGGTCCTCCTCTCGAACACTGGCTGCGTGCGTTGAGGCCCTGCTTCAAGGACGTGGTCAATCATCGCTCATTTGTGGGAAGTAGAGAGTAATTTCTTTCCTCTGCACTTCCATATGGCCTTCATTTATTTTGTTTGTTTGTTTTCCTCCCTTCTTTTTATTTTCCCTTTTTCCCCTCCCTTTCCCCTTTCCCTTTTTATTTCCCCTTAGTTAAATTGTTTAGTTCATGGTAGTCTTTATTTAATTATTATAATTATTTCCCTTTAATTAAATTATCCTTATCTCAACCCGTGAGTTGTTCTTTGCTTTACTTCTTCCCCTCCTCATCTAAAGAAGGGGGAGTGAGAGAGCAGTTGTGGGGTTTAGCTGCCCAGCACGGTAAAACCACCACAGGAACTTGCAAACTTACAGGGTACCTATGCAGATCTGATTCATGATCTACTGAAGTTTTTAAGTTAGAAGCCTCTCTTTTAACTAATAACAAGGCAACAACAGAAAACAAAGAAAGTTCCTGAAGGTTGTTTAAGCACACGTTTCATCTAATAAATGCAAATCCAGGCAAATGTAGGAACTACTGTCTCTTACTTCAGAGATACAACTTGAATTTCTGTGAGAAGAAATACCATGAAGTAGATACAATCACTTTATCCATGGAGGGTAGTTGCCAACCAATAGGTGTCCTACAGATTTTACTTTTTGTAAGGCACGAGAGTAAACCCATTTATAATTCTTATCTTTTCCTGAGGCAAACCTTCCTAAGCACAGACCATTATCAGCTTCCAAGCAAGGCAGTAGTTGCATTTTGTGAATGTGGTCAAGTATAGTATTCAAATGAGATATTTAAACAATATTATATTTTGTGTTTACTATCTCTTCTTATACATTCCCTTTACTGTGTATTTGTTTGTCTACTGAGTTCAGGGATAAGATCATAATTATGCTTGGCAAAACAAGTAATTTTCATTATGATAATTCTTAAACTTATTTTGAGTCTGCTCTGGTTTCAAAAATATCAAAGGGGAATGTGATTGTTCCCCTCTACTCTGCCCTCATGAGGCCCAACTTGGAGACCTGCATCCATGCGTGGGGATGCACAGAAGTCTGAGGACCTGCTAGAAAGTATCCAGAGAAGGGTCATGAATTCGATCAGAGGGCTGCAGCACCTCTCAAGAAGAAAGACTGAGAGAGCTAGGGGTGTTCATATTGGAGATGAGAAGGCAGGGAGAGCCATTGCAGGCTTTCAGTATTTAAAGGGGGCTTATGAAAAAGATGGAGAGCAACTTTTTACATGTGCAGATAGTAATATGCCAAGGAGGCTATAAACTAAAAGAGAATAGGTTTAAATTAGACATAAGGAGGAAATTCTTCACTCAGAGGGTGGTGAGGCACTGGGACACCTTGCCCAGAGAGGCTGTGGATGCCCCATCCCTGGAGGTGTTCAAGGCTAGGTTGCATGGGGTGTTGGACAACCAGATCCAGTGGGTGGCATCCCTGCCAAGGGCAGGGGGGTTGGAGCTTGATGGTCTTTAAGGTTCCTTCCAACCTAAACTTTCGTATGGTTCTATGAATACCTGACAAATAGTTCTCTTCATAAGCCATTTCTCTTCCTTCTTTCTGTATTACTAGCAACAGCAATATAAAAATAGATTCAATAATTCTTATCCATTTACCTCTTCAATTTCAAAATGTGTTCATGAAGTTCCCATTTATATTTATTGTCTATTTTTAAAATGGTTTTGCAGTAATAAATAATTTTTCTTACCTCAATCCTTGTATTGAATCACAGAATCACAGAATTTTCTAGGTTGGAAGAGACCTCAAGATCATCGAGTCCAACCTCTGACCTAAAACTAACAGTCCCCACTAAACCATATCCCTAAGCTCTACATCTAAACGTCTTTTGAAGACTTCCAGGGATGGTGACTCCACCACCTCCCTGGGCAGCCCGTTCCAATGCCTCACAACCCTTTCAGTAAAGAAATTCTTCCTAACATCTAACCTAAAACTCCCCTGGCGTAACTTTAGCCCATTCCCCCTCGTCCTGTCACCAGTCACATGGGACAACAGGCCAACCCCCACCTCGCTACAGCCTCCTTTAATGTACTTATACAGAGCAATAAGGTCACCCCTGAGCCTCCTCTTCTCTAGGCTGAACAAGCCCAGCTCCTTCAGCCGCTCCTCGTAGGACTTGCTCTCCAGGCCCCTCACCAGCTTCGTCGCCCTTCTTTGGACCCGCTCAAGCACCTCGATGTCCTTCTTGTAGCGAGGGGCCCAAAACTGAACACAGTACTCGAGGTGCGGCCTCACCAGAGCCGAGTACAGGGGGAATTGGTTTTATGTGGCAAGGTTTTGGTAGCTGGGGGCATCAGGGGAGCAGAGCCCAGCATCTGTTCCATGTCATATCAGAGCCATGACCCCACTGCTGGCCAGAGCTGAGCCATGGGCAATACTGGGAGAGCAGAATTAAGGAAGGGGGAAAAAAAAATCCTGCTGTGTTACAGCAGCTGGGAGAGAGGCAAGAGAAATGGGAGAGAAGCAGCCGTGCAGCCCCCAAGGTGAGTGCAGCAGGAGGGCTGGAGGTGCTCCAGGCACACAGCACAAGTTCCCCTGCAGCCCGTGGAGAGGCCCCTGGTGGAGCAGGCTATCCCCCTGCAGCCCATGGGTCCCACATGGAGCAGGTCTCCATGCCCATGGAGGAGCCCCTGGTGGAGCAGGTAGATGTGGCCTGGAGGAGGCTGCGGCCCATGGAGAGCCCCCGCAGGAGCAGGCCCTGGGCCAGAGCTGCAGCTCATGGAGGGACCCATGCTGGAGCAGTTTGCTCCTGGGGTATGGACCCCGTGGTATGGAGCCATGTGGGAGCAGTTCTTGAAGAGCTGCTGCCTGTGGGCAGTCCCTGCAGGCTCAGTTCAGGAAGGATGGCATCCTGTGGGAGGCACCCCACGTGGAGCAGTGACCATGAAGGAGCTGCAGAGATGAAGCATCAGGGACTGACCACAGCCACCGTTCTCCATTCCCCTGTGCTGCTCAGGGGGAGGAGGTGGAAGAAGGTAGAAGGGTGGGGTAGGGAAGGTGTTTTTAGTTTGCTTTTAGTTCTTTCTCTAGTCTGTTATTCCTAGGCAAGAAACTATACTAATGCTGAGTCTGTTTTGCCCATGATGATAATTGGTGAGTGATCTCCTTGTCCTTATCTCAGACCTTGAGCCTTTTTCTATTGCATTTTCTCCCCATTTCTTTTGTGGAGGAGTGAGAAAGCAGTTATGGTGGAGTTTAGCTTCCAATTAGTGTGAAACCACCACACTCCCCCTATTACTTCTCCGTGTTTTTCTGATTCTAGAAGTGATCCACGGAAGTCAGTGGTTGCACTGACGCTGTCAAACCTATGTGACACCATTGACCATAATATGTTAGAAAAATTGGATTTGGTTGCTCAGAAAGCCATTTCCCATCTTACATTGCTAGACATGATCAATATAAGGTAATATGGTCGTCTACCCTTGTCCAACACAGTAAATTTCCCATCTTTGAGATTTACTATCTCCTCTTCTACCATTCTGATGTACTCAAATGTAATTTCTCCTACTGGTCAATATCAATGAGTTTGTAGCAACAAGTTAAGAATTTTAGGGTTGGATGAGCATTTGTGGAAAAGTCTTTAGAGAGGCTTGGTTTAATTACATGTTTAATTTTGTGCTTTGTCTGTTAGAGTTGAAGAGATCAGCAATTTCATTGTATTTTTTTCTACATGTACATAAAATAAATTGTCTATTTCGAAGATCCTATATTAAAGAGGTGCAAGTAGTTCATATATGCATTTAAACATAAGATTTTCTAAAACTGAGGATGTATAGGGTACAAAACTGATTGTCTTAGGAATGGCTGCTCTGTTTTATGCTTTGTCATTTAGAATGTCTGCAAACACTTCCTAGAAACCAGAAATCCTGCCAGGTTAAGCACAATAGAGAAGTGCATGCAGTGAAGTTCAGTATTTGTGAGGTGCAGTTTCAACCTGAAAAGAAAGATACATAGTCTGTTCTATTTTAATGTTTATGTATGCTGACTAACAAGTTTCTGGCAGAATGTATCAGGAGATGGTCTGTGGTTTCAAAGCTAACATGGTATATACATGTCCAGGTATAATATAGGATAAAGTTAGAAATGAAAAAAAAAATCTTTTTTTTTTTTTCTTAGAATGTGAAAGGTTTATTGAAATCTTCTCCTTTTGTACGCTACTTAAAACCCCCTAAGTTTTTGCAGCTCCAAAAGAAGATTTCTTCAGATAAAAGCAGTTGACCTAATGAAACTTGGCTTCTCAAGGACTTTTAATCAAATACTGTGTGATCTCTGATTGAAGCTTTTCTCCAGGTCATTCAGAAAAGCATTCCCTAAAGGTGATTTTCTGGTGTCTAATAAGAAATGAAGTTGCAAAGCAGTTTTTCTTTAATGAGGTCCTAATAAGGTTGCTTCTATACAAATCCCTATTTCATAAAACTTATGGGAACTTAGCAACACTGAAATCTTTATGTATTTGTCAAATTTATTTCACATTGACCAATGGGTTAAAATTATTTTTTCCAGGAAAGGCTTGAAACATACCTTCTTCAAGAACACAATTGCAGAGTGATTACAAAAGGTTTTCTACCTTAGAAAACCAGTCTAAAAACATAATGGTAAGAGAAGAAATGAAAGTAGCAATTACATTTGATGAATAGAAAAGCAAAGAACTTGATAGCAGTAAGTGCAAATCAACAGTTAGGAAATGCAGGTAATTGAAATTATAATCAAGAGTCAAGAATTCCTTCAGAATTTGAATTAAATCTTGAATTGAGGATTTATATTCTAAAGCTAATTAAATGGACTTTGTGATATAAAATACCATGCTCGGCAGTAGAAACCCAGACCATGAGACTGTATGAGACATAGAAAAAAAACACTGCTCTCCAGGGTTTTTGTTCTATGTTCTGCTCTCATTACTAGCCTTGTCATTAGAATTCATATTGTCCATTTCTTCCTTGCATTAAAATCTCCATCTGGATTCGGTGCCACCATTTAAATCCCATGTATATTCTGAGGAAGGCAATAGGAAGGAGTGCACAGCTGACATTTTCAGAACTCTCTAAGTTGATTTATTTGTCCTCTCTAGTTCTTCAGCCTTGCTGACATGATAGAGAGGTGCAAATGAAGGAAAGGATAATCACAGAGAGTAGCATCATAGAGGTTACCAGTCCAGCATGTAATTGTGTTATATAGACCCTGCTGGGCATTTGAATGTTGTATTTGATTTGTGATAAATATTGTCATGTCATTTCCCAGAACCATTAAAAAGTTACATTTTGACATGAAAGTATTCTTTGGACTGGAATTGCCTTGGGGTTTGATGCAAGATATAAAGCCTTGCAGCTTAGTTTTATGGATAAAATCCATCTGAGGATTGAGAATCAGCAAAGTTTGATTAAAATCCAATGATTCTTCAGAGGTGAAATGAGTTTGGCGCACACAAAGCAGGTTTGTAGAGGATAAGTATTCAAACTGTAAGACATTTCCATAAATTTCACTGATGCACACCTTTGCTTGTGGTCTTAGCAAGCTTCATAAACAGGCTTCATAAGCATGTTTCATAATTAGCATATATTCAGATCCCTAGTGATGGAAATGGAAATTAATTTTAAATGAAGAAAAAGTAAGATACACTTCAAAAAGTTTATGTGTTTCTCAAAAAATATTTCTGAAAAAGCTTATTAAAATATCTTGAGTATAAAAATTGGCTGAGGTGCTGCTGAAAACTGGCAAAATCTCAAGTTGATTCAGATCTTCCATGCCTGACCTCTCTTATTCTTGTCTGGAATGAAAAATATAAAGTTTTGCAAATTTTCCCTCTGATGCCTTCAGATGTAAAAACTGGCAGCTTGTCTAGCATGTGGTCTACCTGTATAGTCATTTAAAATTTAATCACATTTTTCTTCAGAGACGGAGTTTGATTGTATACCCAAATATACACATTTCCAATAAGATCCTGATGTTACCACCCATACAGTTAGTGTAATTCCCTGATACCTGTACACATTTCAGTGGTGCACTGGGGGATGCTGAGCAACTAGACTTGAGGGGTTGGTCTTATATTAAACAAGTCAAAAATTTTATGTGATAGAATGTCCTTCTTTTCCTGAGTTTTCTGTTTGGCTTTTCTTTTAATTCAAACCAAAACTGCTGGACTAGAGATATTGATCAGGTCAAGATTAATTTTCAAATGCAGCTTCAATCCTTATAATTTCAGAAAATGGATGGAAAGGGAGGAAAGTGAACTCTTTAATTATTATTTCTGATGTATCTTAATGATGAAATCAGCTCCAAGGGACAAAAGACATTTCTTATACTTTTGCACACTTAATTGGACATTTTTACTTGCAAAAAGATGAAAATACATGGTTTACAAAAAGACAGACAAAGCTGATGTAATGATAAGAATGGACAAAATTAAGTGCTAATTAAAATTAATGGACAAAATTAAAATTTAATTAAATACTCCAGTCAGCTTCAGTGTGCCGTAAGAGTTGGTGGCTTTCTGGGGTCTGTGAAAGTGAGACAAGGCATGGCCTCACAACCAGGGCCTGTCCCATCAGGAAGCAGGGCAGCCAGTGCAACAACTGGGTATGCCCCCTCACCCCAAGCATCAGTCACATCCAGGAGGATAGGGCCAGCCCAGGGTCAGGCCAGGACATCAACCTGTAGGTACTTTATCCACTATCTTCAAATATTGTCTCCTTTACTTATACCAACCTTCATGACTTTTCCACCTGCATTCTTAAATGTCATCCCACTTATATTCTTTTCAATAGTCTCCTCTGATTTTCTTTAAATGATGAGTCAGTTCTCTGTAATGTTGGCAGTGCCTTCCAATTTTGCCATACAAAAGTTTTGATGAGTACCTTCCTACTTCATAACTCTAGAACACTGGTAGATTAAATGGAACCAGTGTCAGACTGACTGCTTAAGAGTACATAAGAGTACAAGTGGAAGTCTTTCGCAGTCTTTCTCCACTGTAATTCACACCTTTTAATATAAGCTATAAAAGTTGGTTTTTTGTTTGTTTGTTTTTGTGTTTTGTTTTTTTTTTCTTGGGGGGAGGAGCTTTTTTATTTTTTTATTTTTTTTTTTCCCAGCTCTTTCTTGGCTTGCTATTCTTATATTAATGTTTATCATCTTCTTGAGCAGTAATTTGCTGTGGGAAACCATACTGAGCGTATTGTTGCTGTTGTTTTTGTTGTTTTCCGTACATGTACTGAATCCATTGCATTAGCTTATCTAAGATATCAGTGCTTAAAATACACAGGTATTAGATTAGGCTGACATCTTTGATAAAACCATGTAGATAACTTACTCACTTTCCCTTGTATTTGTGTCCTTAATTATTCTTTCTTTCAAGATCTGTTATTATACTTTATACAGCATTTAAGTCAAACTTAGAGCCCTGTAATTGCAGGGATCACCTTTATTTTCCCTTTTTGTGTCAGCATTGTTTGCCATTCTTTAAGCAGAGTATTATCCTTTGAATTTACAGATTCATTAAAAATCCTTCTTACAAAATTTCTATTAATTATGCATAACTACTATGAACCCATCCTCTAGTGCCTCAGATTAGTTCATGCTTCAGCATAGTTCAGGGTTTGTCTTTTAAGAAAATATTCTTGGAGTTGTAGGTCCAGCTTTGCAGTTAGAGCAGAAGAAAGCTAAGGAGAGGAAGAACAAGTAAAGCCCCTCATTACATGGTGCAAAACCATCTTAGCAAATAGCCTGGCAAGCTGATGAGGGTTATTAAACAAGGAAAAAGAACTTAGGGAGATTGATGATGATGATGATGATGATGATGATGATGATGATGATGATGATGATGATGATGATGATGACGACGACAACGACCAACAGTCAAGTGAGGAAATGATGGCTCAGGTTGGGAAGCAAAAGGTGAGGAGTGGTAATGACAAAGAAAACCTTGTAATCAGCAAAATGGGGTTGACGGCAGGCTACTTCATACACATTTACATCAAAAAGTGCAGACAAGAAAGTATGACGGTAGAAATTCACTCTTCTGTAAAATCAGTATGACTGGGTGTCTCTCTGAAGCACCTTCTGGAAGGACTTCAGAAGGACCTGAGTGTCCCAGAGGACACAAATTTGGCCAGGAAAATAAATGTGCCCTCATTTTCAAAGAAGACCACCTGCCTCCTGGGCCATCAGGTCAAGAGAGGTGAACCTTAGTGAACTGCATCTAGAGTGAGGCCAGCCAATGACCTCAAGATGATTAAGAGACTGGGGCATTTGACCTACAAGGAGAGGTTGAAAGAGCTGGCATTGATCAAGCTGGGGAAGACAAGATTCAGGAGGGACATATCCATGGGTATAAATGTCTAATGGATGTAGAAGTAAAGATGGAGACAGACTCTTCTCAGTGGTGTCCAGTGACAGGACGAGTACTGTTAGGCTCAATATGAATCGCAGGATATTTATTTTAACTACAAGAAACAAACAAACAAACAAAAAATTGCTGTGAGGCTGGTCAAATACTGGAACCAGTTACCTAGAGAAAGTATGGAGCCTCTGTACTTGGAGATTTTAAAAATTGGATACAACCCTGAGCAATCCATTCCAACTGATTCTGCTTTGTGAGGGAACTTCATAGAATCATAGAATGTCCTGAGTTGGAAGGGACCCATAAGGATCATTGAGTCCAACTCCTGGCTCCACACAGCACCACCCAATGTCTAAACCATATGTCTGAGAGCTTTGTCCAAATGCTTCTTGAACCCCAGCAGTCTCAGTGCCATGGACACTTCCCTGAGGAGCCTGTTCTAGCGCCTGAGCATCCTCTCAGTGGAGATTCTGTTCCTGATATCCCACCTGAACCTCTCCGTATTGCAGCTCCAAGCCATTTCCATGGGTCCTATCACTGGTCCCCGGAGAGCAGAGATCATCACCTGCCCCTCCGCTCTCCTTATGAGGAAGATCTACACCGTCATAAGGCCTCCCCTCATCCTCTTCTCTGGGTTGAACAAAACAAGCAACTTCAGCCACTTCTCATATGTCTTGCGTTCTAGATTCTTCACCATTTTTGATGCTATGCTTTGAACACTCTCTAATAGTTTTATGTCCTTCTTTTACTGTGGCATCCAAAACTGCACATAGTACTTGAGGTAGGACAATTTCTTCCCTCAGCTGGCTAGCAAAGTTGTTCTTGAAGCAGCACAGGATATGGTTGGCCCTTTTGGGTCAACTTGACACTGACCAAAAACCCTAGATTCCTTTTTGTGGTGCTGGTCTCTAGCCTTTTTTCCCCTGTACATATAGCCAGGGTTGATCCATCCCAGGTGCAGAATCTGTCACTTGCTCCTGTTAAACTTTATATAGTTGCTGATTGCCTAGTCCTCTAATTTGCCAGGATCTCACTGCAAGGACTCTCTACCCTTGATGGAGTCAACAGATTCCCCCAATTTAGTATCATCTGCAAAGTTGATAAAATCCCTGCATTCAAGTCATTTATGAAAACATAGAAGAGAACTGTCCCTGAAATAGACCCCTGGGGAAATTCCAGTAGTGACTTCAACTAGATGATCTCCAGTGGTCCCTTCAACCTCAATTATTCTTTAAAATATTCTGTGATCTTTTATTAAACTGTCTGGTATGTTCTAAATAAATAAATAAATAGAATCACAATCTTTCAGGTGCAAAAGCCCTCCTAAACAACCTAGGTTACAGCAAAATGTCACATAAACGACAGGGCTATTTTGCAAGTAAGTCACCATATAAAAAGCAATACATTTGCAAATATTAACTACAACTGTCAATTTGCCAAGTAAGTATAATTAAAGCAAGTTTTTAATTCAATCAGAAAGCATTGTAAATAGCCTGTAAATAGCCTGTGATATTATAAATGCCATTCAAAAAGCTATACACAATTTTAAACAGAAAGGAACATATTCTAAATCAATTGGTATTTTTCTTCTAGATTTTTCCTCTATATTTGTTTGTTTGTTTGTTTGTATGCATATTTTAATCACAAAGCTCCAGTAGGAAAGTGACATTTCCAGAATTCAAGACATACAGAACATGGCTTCTTCTGATCTTTTCTAAAAGGAATCTAAGCTTGTGTGTAGTGTTTGTCACATGTACGATGCAAAGCTCTGAGAAAGAATGTCAGTCCTGCTCCAAATGCTTCTGACTCCTTTCAGCAAACATTCAGGGCTCTGGCTGTTTGAGCTAACTTTGAATTAACAGCTGACTGGTCTTCAGCCACTGAAGCAGAAATCTCTAGAACATAGCCAAGGCAATACAGGTATTTGTACCAGCTTTAAAAATATCCACTCCTTGAACCTCTGTAAGCCTGTGTCAAGCACTGTCTTTTCCCTGTAAGATCTGCTAAATCAGGTAAGTATTTGTTTGTGACCTTTCTTTCAGATCCTTCTTGGAGGGACAAATACCCCTTTAAGCAGTTGTGGCTGGATTCACAAAATGACTTTCATAAGTGTTTCTTACCTTTCATTTCAGAAGTGTAAGTCCAAGCCTAAAACATTTCTCAGAATGGCAGCTGAGTTGCCCTTAACACTAGAGTCTGTGAAGATCACAGACACTTCTGCCTGCTATATTTTGCTATTAAGCTCTTCTGCCGCTCATGCTGTCAAACATCTCATGCCTCATTACAAAGTCTCATTAGTTTAAAAAAGCATATTAGTATCAATTAAAGGAATATTGTGTGGTGTGCATGCTCAGAGTGTGGTGAACAGAGAGAGGAACAGGTTGTCCAGAGAGGTTGTGGAGTCTCCTCCTTGGAGATCTTCAAAAGCCTGGTCCTGGGCAACCTGTTTTGGTGTCCTTGCTTGAGCAGGGGGTGAACCAGATGACCTCCAGGGGTCCCTTCCAACCTCAAATATTCTGTGATTCTGTGAATGCTTAGGAGACTAGTGCAATGATACCTCTGTTTCTGTGCAGTGGGATTGTGTTAAGTGTACATATGGTCATGAGCAAAGTTCTAGACTTTGGACTCTTTGAACTTGCAGGTTCTCAAAGTCCTAACTTGCAACAGAGCATCCTGCCCATCAAGCTATCTGGAGGACTGAGGAAATCATGTCTTTCCTCCAAAAAAAAAAAAAAAAAAAAAGTATCACCAATGAGAAGTTGGATGTGTGCAGGTGTGATTCTTACTTCTTTCCCCTGGAACAGAAGGGAAACCTAGGCTCCTGCTTCAGCTGGATGTATTGCTTGTTCTATGAAATGATAAAATAATGTTTTTATCATACTGAGAGAGAAACAGATGTCTCACATACCCCAATACTTAAAAATTTGTCTAGAGTCTGCTTTCTCTGTGAGTCTATTCTACCCAAAGTGTAAATACTTTCCAACTTCCTACACATTGGCTTAGTGAATCTGAAACCATCTATTATGAAAGGGCTTGGCACATGACTTTCAAATGTGAGTAAAGAAATTGGTTTGTCTGGATCAGGAAGCTCTAAAAAATCGTGGGATACTACCAATTTTTGTAATGATATTTCCCAGCATACTGGCACTTGTAAATGATATTTTACAGTATGCAGTCATCTCCAGACAAGTATTTTTATCTGAAACTAGAAGCAAAGAGCACTAGAGAACAAAGAGAACTAGAAGCAATTACAGCCCTGTTGGTATGAGCATACACATACTTCCTATGAACTGTGCACCTTATAAATTATGCCTCCCTTTCCTGCTTGTTCTATCAATAATGGCTATTGATGAAATAATATGGGGACTGTACAAAACTTTGGGGATTATTTACAAGTATAATCCATTTATGGGAGATCGTATTAACATTACAAGCATGTATTCTGCCCCTTGATGTGCATGTGCAATTTCAATTAGTGACAGGAATCATGTACTTCCATTTAAGAGAGAAAAGACCCTTATTACATTCATCCAGAACTATATGCTCTTTCTGGAGAGCTCTGGCTTGCAGCACTTTCAGTAGATAAAGACATAGAGTTATACCAAGGGAATATCAGTGAAAGTACATCTTATCACTCTGAAACACAAGCAACTCATGTGTAGTTGAAAAATAAATAAATAAATAAATAAATCTTACAAGTATCTTAATAACACCACCTTCTGAAAATCTTTTTTCTTGGAAGAGTCTTGTCTATAGTTTTAAAGCACTAAAGCTTTAACAAGAGCCAGGGTTAGCACACACACAAATATTAAAAAAAAAAAAAAAAAAAAAAAAAAGGAGTTCAGAGACTTTAGGTATAGTAGAGGTGAAAGAGAATTCATTAAATTTAAAGGAATGTAAAGTGTTTTCAAGATAAGTAGCTAACACTTTTGAAAGAAATATCTTTGTAATAGGAAGGCAATTTTCCAGATGGGAAAACAACCCAGAGATTTTAAATAACCTCTTCAGGACCATATAGTGCTTGACTCCCAGTCTTGTGCTAATTCACAGTGACTGCGTGTAAGGAATATCCCATCCGGGCATCTGTATCTTGCTTAAAGAGCCATAACAGTACAACTCTAGCATTTGTGTGATATATTAGATATATGTTAGATATATTTTACAGAAAGCTTCTGGACTTTAAAGAAATTTCAATGTCTTTAAGCATATGTGAGAAGTGAAAGAACTCAGTGATTCAAACTATCACTGTCAGCAATGGGAAAGCCAATTAAAGTAGCTTATCTGCAGTGTGTAACCCTGCATATAGATTTGAATGTGGTAAAGAATGCTGTATGTTGAGAATGTGGCTGACAGTAGAATCTGCAAGAGTGATTTTACTTTTATTTTATCCTGGTGGCTATGTGAAGGTCCTTAAAATTTTCCTCAGAAGCACTCTTGTTCATGTGCATGTCTGGACTAATATAGTTTTAGAACAAACAGAATACAGAGTCAGAAAAAAAAAATATATATATATGTACTGTGTGGAAGGAAAAGAGTGAGTTTTGCGCCTTGGTGCCTTTGTATTTCATGACTACAGGTGTAAGGATTCTGGATTCCAGTTGCTGTTCCCTTGCATATAAAGGTACAATTTTGAAAACTAGAGCAGCCTTAGTAGATTCTGTGTTTCCTAGCCTCCAGATGAATAAAGTCCTAACTACGAAGATGTAGAGAAAAAAATAAAATCTTTCATTCTTTATATGTTTCCTGACATATATTGTGAATATGATTCCCCCCAAATGGAATATTTGATGTTGTAAAATGCCCCTAAAATGTTTAAAATATGAGAAATGACCATTTAAAATAAATAAATAAGCAAATATGGAGATAGCTTTTCAAGATTTTTTGGTCTTTGAGTTAGACTCATAAGGAGACTAAAGCAAAATCAATAATGAGACAGATATATTTCCATTTCTTTTTAAGTCCTATAGCCCAGTGTTAAAGTATTTGCTCAGTTTGCATGTTCAAATTATTTTGTTTCTTTCTCCCAGGATACCATTCTTTTCTACTGGATAAAAGTAAAAGGCACAATGATCATCACCTCCTTTCTCTGAATGGTGTCCAAATCCTCTCTAAACCAAAACTACAAAGTGAAAGTATTTTATTCTGGGAGTTGCAAATATTAACTGGATCAGAATTTCTTATTCTTCCTTCCTTTCAACTTTTATTTAAGTAATGTATTTAAGGATTTCAGGTCAAAGTTATGGGTAGCTTAAATTGACTCATACCTATAAAAACAGGATAAAACAATGTACCCTTCACCAGCAACAGGAAAACTCATGCTGCATCCTGACACCGGTAGAGGTGGCTTAGAGGGGTTGCTGTATAGAGAATGAAATACCCAGACAGACTTTGGGGATTTCTCCAGTGCTATCCAGTGCCATATCCCCAAAGGTTCTTCTCCAGGTTTGCTCACAAGGCAGTGTGTTATTACTTTGCAGTGATTCTGCCACCTCTCATCTTTAGGGGTCTCTCTCCAAGCATTGGAGAAAGTTATGTCATCCCCATCAGTTATGTTTCATATTTGCTTTACAGTGACTGTAGCCCTAATACTGAGCATAAACCAGAAAGTACCCGAAGGTCTCTGAGCATCAACCTTACCTACAATGAGCATCAATATTACCTACAATGACTGACATGGGATTTCTGTTTCCCAGGAGACAAAGAAGTGAAACTATTCTGAGGTAACTCCAAAATATAGTACTCTAAGGAGAGTAGGAGCCAGCTGAAATCTCTGTCGAGTATTTTCATAGCTTGTTCTGTCTCCTTTAACTTGAATCCCATTTAACTAGCAGCATCTGACACCCATATTTCCACAAGGATGGTGCAGATGGAGCAGTGACTCAGATCACTGGCTTTACAAAGTTATGAATAGCTAAAACCGTTACTGATGAAGACTAGCAACAAGACTGAAGGACAGGTCCATGTGTGTGGCCAAGGCCTGCAGTATGTGGTATTTAGATCTATTTGTATTTTTTCATAGAATAAACTATATCTCTATATATATTCAACTCCAAACCTGAATAAATTTTTACCCTTCAGATGCTTTTGTAGTTGCCAACTTCTCTTCTCTGTGTTAGGTAACAATTATCTAACCTAAAAACAAAATCACTTGAAACACATAATTAGTGTAGTTAATGACATCATTTCAATCCAGGCCACAAATAATTTTATTTCTTGATCTTCTTTTTTGTGCAACCCAAACATGGGTGAGGTGGGGAGAGGCAAAACGAGGTAAATATGTTAAATACGTGCCTTGCTAAGAACCTAGTAATTTGGGTCACACCATTGTTTACCCTTTTTCATTTTCCCTGGGGAAATACAGAGTAAACAAGAAGATAGTTGTACTGAGCTTTTGTGATAAGGGTTTCATTTGGGAAATATAATCTGTTTTGTGGTTCTTTCTTTAAAGTGTAGTTTCTCTTTTTGTTCATTTATTTGCAATGAGAAGTTTGTTGAGTTTTGTTGTTGATGTGACTGTTTTTTCCCCATTTCTTTTAATATTTTATGTTAATAGATTTCTTGAGGAAAGGTACTAAGTGAGTAGATTTAATCAATTAAAAGTTCTACCTAGTAGAAGAACTAATACTGGTCCCAGTTTTTTATAGCCTTGGATGATCTGTACAGAAGAAAATGAGGTTATTCCCAAATGGATTTTGCTGTTGTCTGGGACAGGAAGGAGTTTATTAAATGTTATTTTCATGTGCAACAGTAGTGAGTAGGAGTTCATCTATAATTCCTTACACTATTCAGACAGCAGTTAAATAAACATTTGACAAACTTCATTCATAAAATACTTGTTTCTATGAGTGCTTACAGTCATACTCTGTAGAATATATCTCCACTCAGAAATGAATATTGTTCAAATTCATCATCTTTCAGTTTTGACACTGCTGATGAAGGGACAATTAATTATTAGTTATGTTTAATTTTATTTGCAAATGAAAGAAGCAGATGTCACAATTTTATACATACACAGCACACACTGCATTAAATAGCTGCTGTTGGAGCAAGCTAAAGCTAATTAGTTACCAAAAGTTAGAGGCTTGCATAATGGTGGCAGACGTTACAGGATGGGACAAATCTTTCATATATGGTAGGAAGAAAGATTACTATTTTTGTTTGGTCTGTGGCTCCTGACTATTGGATTTCATGGATAGCAGCTTTTGTTTATTCCTCAAAACATGGGAGGAGGTTTTAGGATGAAGTAGCTTTCTTGGAAACAATAGTGGGAAAGTAAGATTTCTGGAAGCACTGGAAATTTACAAGCACTTTATGACTGGGTTTGTTCCAGGTCTGGTTTCAGAATATAACTTAAACAAACTACCCTTAGCATATTGCTAGATACCATTTTGCTGCTTCTCCCATGAGAAGAAAACTATCAGTCCCAAAAGCCTGATTTGGTTTTACATTTAATTATGAGGAAGATGGAAAAAGAAATAGAGATTCCAAATCTAATATGTGACCAAGATTTGAACTCAAACCTCAGAAAACCATGAAAATATTCCAGCAATGTTGCTCTGCAAACAAGATACTGTAAAAACTGCTAAGCATACCAGCAGCAGAAATATGTAGTGTTGGAGGAATTCTTGGTCTGTTGATCAGCAATTCATCACACCTTGATGAGCTTGATGCAAAGTACAGTGAAAGCTGCAGTCCAGACCAGTCCTCTTGTAATCTGATAATATAGAGAATGAGAAACACAACCACCGTTCTCAGGGCTCTGCTCCAAAAAACATGTGGTTGTCTTGCCAGATGGTTTTAAGATGAACTCCATACAAGCTTCAGGAAAAGTAGGTGCCAGAATGCATTTGCTCAACACTATTTTCAGTGTGGACATGTAAATTAACTTGGAAACTGATTAATTTTACAAGTCCAGGGAAAACAAATTGTCAGCCATCTTTATCCAATTTATTCCTTCTCTTTTTTTGCCACCAGGTGTCAGTAGAAGAGCATGGACATCCCAGAGATCCATGCGAGTTCTCCTGAACTGCTGGTTTAGCAATGATATTATTTCACGATAGTTCTTATGCTCCAGAAAATGTTCTAGTTTTTTTCTTCTACTGTAGAAAGGAAAGATGAGATTTCTTACCCATCCCTACAGTCCTGCAAGCTGCATAAACTATACTAGTTCTGTGTGCTAATTCTAAATGTTATAACATCTCATTTGTCCTCTTATCTGCCCTAGGCTTTGTCACTAGGTTAGATTAACTCCTCTCCACCAAGACTATGTCTTTTCACATGATTGTCAAAGACTTCAGGTCACTGATAACTATTCTTTCGTCTAACTGACTGTTCATATGCCCTTTCTTGATAATACCTAAAGGTCATGTAACCAAAGCTCTATTCTGAGAAGTGAGTCTCAGGTCCTTGGTACAAAGAGCTCCTTCAGCACCACTCTGATAAATGCAATGTCTTGGGTTGGACTTTGATTGGCCTTTGTTAAAATATGAAAATAATTTCTTATGGATTCCCTACAAACATCAGGGATGAAGATATTTTTTATCAGACCTCTCAGAATTACTGTGACACCGGTGCCTTAGTTAAAGGAAATTGGTTTATTTTTAGCAGATTTATTGCCTAGGAAGCTTTCCAATTCTAATCTTTGGAGGTCTCTCTCTAGCCTTGAGTTTATTGTGATGAAGGGATGAACATCCATGCAGCTTAGTGTTTGGTCCTGTTTAATGTAAAAATAAATAAATAAATAAATAAATAAATAAATGGAAATAGATACATTAATAATAGGAAGAGAGGTTTGAATGAACACCAAGACAGGGTTAACTTGCATCTAATTGCTTTTTTTTTTTTTTTTTTTTTTTTTCCCCATGGGCAGACAGTGATAGGACAAGGGGTAATTCTTTTAAATTAAGGAGGGAATATTTAGATTATATATTAGGAAGAAATTCTTCACTCAGAGGGTGGTAAGGCATAGGAACAGATTATTGAGGAGTTGTGGATGCCTCATCCCTGGAAGTGTTCAGGGCTGGATTGCGTGGGGCCCTGGGTGACCTGATCTAGTTGGTGGCATCCCTGTCTATGTCAGGGGAGTTGGAATTGCATTGTCTTCAAGATTCCTTCCAATCCAAACCATTCCATAATTCTGTGATTCTATGATTCTTTGATTCTACAACTCTATGATTCTGTGTCTGACTATCACAGAACTTTCTTTCTTTTGGTAAAAATTAAAGCTCTTCCTGATGAAGGGAGACATTCTTCTTGCAACCTGAGAGATACAAAATGCTAGGATCTGAATATAAATTTGAGTTTCAGTACTTCATCTGTTAATATGGTGGAGTAGGAATGGGAGAAGGAGAGGAGAGGAGATACTCACTGTTTGCTCCAAAGAGTTCTGCAAAGGTCTTAGCCATGAAAAGTGATCAGCTTCCTCATATACTTACAGCTCTTAACATTTTCCAACAATTGGAGGGGCTGCAGGGAGAGTCTACTGCAACATTCTGCCATGGTCAAGAAGATGTTCAGTGAAAAATATAGATTCAGATTGCTTTGGAGATGAAACTGTGGGCAGTTCCTACTACAGTTCCTACTACAGCATCAGGATATCTCCAAAGTGACTTTGGAAACTGAATTATCTACTTGTAATTTGAAAGACATGATGACCAAGATCATCCACAGAGCTAATGAAAGCTGGTACCTTACCAACTTAATGGACTCACAGAAACATGACATAGAAGAGATGATCTTGTTTTCATTGCTTTGTTTACTGATGTTATGGGAGATCTTGACCTTAGCAACAAAATTGGAAGGTCCAACATGTTTTCTTCAAGGACTCAGCAGCACCATTTTGAAACAGGTTGTTGGGGTTTGCGGTTGTTTTCTTGTTTGTTTGTTTTCATCTGATGATCAAAACCCTTAATTCATTTGGAAGGGTACTTCATCTTACTTGGGAAAGAATTCTTTATTAATAAAAGCCTAATGTGATTTAGACACCACATGCAACAGAAAAAAATCAGGCAGTCACAAAATTTAAATGGCAGGATAATTTTCTAAAATGGAACAGGAACTGGTCTTTGGCAGTTTATTAATATCCAGGGAGACAGTTCCTGCCTAATAAATCAAAAAGGGACTGAATCCCCAGTAACACTGATGTGTTTTATTTGTTTGTTTAATTGTTTTCTTGTTAAGAAGGAGCCTGTGAAATCAAAACAGCTAAATGCAGCAACATCTACCTTTGGTCCCACATAACCTCAAGGCACTAATTAAGAAGACTTTAAAATTCTAGGTAACTCTGTGGAGGAAGCACAGGAAAGCCCTACATTTATTCAAGAGAATGACAGGCAACTATAAAACAGTGCTGAAAGGTATTTATAACTGTATCTTTATAGAGGAGTATCTCCTGGAAAATGATAATGAGGAGAAGGCAAGGTCTTGATGACTAGTGTCGGGCATTTATTATATTGGCATTCTTGGGAGACTAGGCTGCAGAAGGTCTGTTGAAGAAATGCTGAAACCTTTAGGGAAGAGTGATGCTGTTGTCTAAATCTAGGGTAATAGAGGAGAAAAAAGATTGACTCTAATCTGAGATAAAGAAGGTGAGAAAATGATTTTCAAAAGGAACAGTATCATGAGGCTAAATTGTTCATTCCTGAGTGAGAGGAACAGACCTTGGGTCCTCCTTATATCTTAAAGGGTAGTTGGCTTTTCCATCTAACCTAGAGTGTGTCTTCTCTGACAGGTAAAGTAGTGCTGCTAAGGTAAAAAATTACACAAACTGGAGTTTCTGTATAACCCTGATATCTACATTAGACATGTGAACTGTTTCATGGAGATAGAATAAAAGTCTGTGAACTTGCAGCCAAAACAAACAAACAAACAAAAAACCTTTAAGCACCAGTTCCAGTGTTTCTCACTGTTAAAATTACCCTGGAGTAATCACATTTTTATTATTCTACTTATCAATTATTATTATAATTGCATTATTATTACTATTATCAGACATAGAAATGAAGATACTTAGAAGTAATCTATTTAACTCTTTCTTCTGTCCAACCAACATATCCAACAAGCAGTTATTGAAATTAGAGTGCCTCCAGAACCTGTTAATTTTATGAAATCCAGGACATCTCCACTCTTTCAACTTTTTATTTGACTTGTTATTTCATGATAGTAATGCCAGAGTGTTGCTGTTATCACTAAGAAGCTTCCAGCTTAGGGTCATCAGTGATTTGGTTAACATCAAGTCTAAATATAACTGGGAACAGAACAACATGACTTGTGTTATCAGTTCAGGTTAGTATCCAACAGTTCTCCTAGCAGGTGTCATAATTTTTCTGGTACTTTACCTGCTTCTCTCCCTGGTACACTGTATTTGTCACTGCTTATAGTCTCTGCACCTCAGTGTTTTGCAGATTGTTTTTCTACAGGATGTTTTGACTTTTTATATAACTTCTCCTTGAATCTTTCTGTCTGTTTCATCCAGCAGGTTAACAGATGTGTCCACAGAGCCTCAGAGTTTTACATGACAGACAGAGAATCTTTTATTTTGTGCATTTGGAGTGCTACCCAGGGACAATGACAGAATTTTTAGGCTCCAAGATTCAGATTTCCAGAAAACACTATTTGTTTTTTTTTTTGTTGGGGTTCTTTGAAACCAAACAGAACTGCTACTCTCCAATGCTTTATACCCCCTTTCTCTGTCAATCTGCTAAACAATACAAAAGTTTTTCAGACGGGTCTGGAAAAGGTAGATTGATTGTCCTAGTCCAATCCAATATTCAGCAAGGCTAAATGCTGGGTCCTATATTTGGGTCAAAACAACTTGATGCAGCAGTTTAGGCTTGGGAAAGAGTGGCTGGAAAGTTGCCCAGGAGGAAAGGAAAAGGTCATGCTGGTCAACATTCAGCAGAATGTGAGCTGGCAGTTTGTCCAGGTGGCCAAGAAAGCTAGTGGCATCCTGGCCTGTATCAGAAATAGTGTGGACAGCCAGACTGAGGGAGTTATTGTCCTTCTGTACTTGGCACTGGTAAGACCACACCTCCAACGTAAGAAGGACATGAAAGTACAAGAGAATGTCCAAAGGAGAGTATCAAAACAGTGAAGGGTCTAGAGGGGAAGACATGTGAGGAGCAGTTGAAGTCACTTGGATTGTTCAGCCCAGAGCAGAGCAGATTGAGGGGAGGCCTCATGGTGGCCTGCAGCTCCCTCATGAGGGGAGCAGAGGGGTAGGTGCTGAGCTCTGCTCTCTGGAGACAGAGACAGGACCTGAGGGAACGGCATGGAGCTGGGACGGGGGAGGGTCAGGCTGGGTGTTAGGGAAAGGGTCTGCACCCAGAGGGTGGTTGGGCTCTGGAACAGGTTCCCCAGGACAGTGGTCGTGGCACCGAGCTGCCAGAGTTCAAGAAGTGCTTGGACAATATTCTCAGACACATGGTCTGATTTTTGGATGGTCCTGTGTGGAGCCAATAGTTGGACTTGGTGATTCTTGTGGGTCATTTCCAACTCAGCATATTCTGTGATTCTATGAATGATTGAATTAGGTCCATGTATGCACATTTGGGATTTTCAGTTAGTATTTTTACCATTTAAAGACCAGTAGTATTCATATCATGTTTTCATTCCACTTGTACAGTCTCTGCATCAAATTTCTATGTACATGTGCTAGAAAATTAAATTGTTTACTTTTTTTTTTCTTTTGTATTTATTTATCTTCATGTAGAGTCTCCTAGTCTGTCTTGAGTATTTTATTCCAAGGTTTTCCATTTTTATATGAACACAGAACATTTGCTATGCTCCAGAGAATCTGGAGTTTATTTGCCACTTGAGCTTTAAGCACAAGGATGTGTCACCATGTTTAACTCTGAAAAACTGTTATATAGTTCTGTCATGATAATGACACAATATGTACCTACTGTATGAATGACTTTTCTTGCGTAAGGGCATCTAGTATATTTTGATATTAACACTAGGTGTGTTTGCATATCGTGTATTTATAAGGCACTTGTTAATCATTATCTGAGTTGGTAAAACTGTGTGCTGAAGTGGTGTTCTGTTAGCAGAGATACAACTCACTTCTCACACAATTTCCTCTCCCAGAAAATTGCAAGTTCATAGATGAATGTTAGGCAATATTGTTCTAATATGTTTGATTTCTGGTTCTTATGTAGGCCTTGATTCTCTTGCTGCCAGATCATAGACTTTACTTTTTTTTTTTTTTTTAATTTTTATTTTTATTACTCGTCATCTAATGACTGCAGTTAACAACTTTGTCTTCAATCCCATGGAACAGAATACTTGTTTTCTCTTGTTTTTGAAAGGAAAAAAAAAAGTAAAAATGAATATTCAAACAAGCTATATATATTGGCACAATTTTGCAATCAATGGGATCTCTTTCAAGTCTGCTAGGGGCAAAGTTAATTTGTCATTGAGTATGTGAGAAGTTTTTGTCCCTCTTCCTTTGCAATGCAGTAGTGAGACTTGTCCCTAATTGAAAGGATTCTGTGCACACACATGGCCCAAGCTGTCACCGCAGTGTGCTGACTAGAAGACATAGTTCCTTCTCAAGGATCAGCTGAAGTCCTTGTTGGTGGATTTAACTGATTAATGCCCAGTACTGTATTCAGCTCAGACAGTAGCTGAGATTTGGAAGGATATTCACTGTATCATGTTTATTGACCTCCGCTGGCCAGGTAAGATTAATATCACTGCCTAATTTACAGTGCTGGGGCTAGAAGCATTCCTCCAGTCTGGAAATACAACTTTGCTAAATGACATAAATCAGTAGAAGACCTTTTGTATTGTCTTCCACACTAGCTTCCATTGGAAGGGAACTTGGCCTTGCATGCAGAGAGGAAAAAAGGATGACTGAGCAATCAGGACATAATTAGCATGATTAGCATCACTGAGCATTTTCTGTACAGTTTGGATGTTATCCTTGTAAATAACTTTATTGCACCGTTTGGATTGGAGATGTTTTGATGAAGCTGTATTTACATATTACAGACCTTGCTTCTCCATGGGCATTTTTCAATAGGGTTCTCATCAGCTGTACTGGAAAATATGAACAAAAACCATAAATACTTTGCTTTCAAGGATCTTCAGTAAATCTAATTTGTCTCTATTATGTTCTGCTAGCCATTTTAATGCTCACTAACCAAGCTCACTCTGCTAACTGCTGAATTTGGCATGTGGAAATATGCCCTCTGACTTCAGTAGATGTACCTCTTCAAGAGGTTACCAAAGCCAGCTTTACACTACAACCTAATGATGATAGGATTGGCTTGCCTCACCTACTCATTAAAAATAGGATCTGAGAAAATGTCCACAGATGTCAATTTAAACAACTCGCATTGATTCCAGTAGTTAGTATATCCATTCATAATTGCCTCTTCCCTGAGAACCAAAGAAGTACAGAGATGTTGCCCCTGAAAAAAAAAAAAAAAAAAAGAAAAAAGGGTGTCAAGTAAGGCATCAGGGAGTCACCCTAGCTTTTCCAACATGAAGAGGACAAATGTCCCATTATCAAGAAGCAGAGAAACACAAGCCTTAAAAACACTAGACTTCTAGATTTCACATTTCTTTATTTTCTGCCTTTCTCTTTTAAGCAACTGCAACATTACACGTTCCTACTATTGTATCATATTGCATCATCACAGTTTCCAAGCTAATAGAGGTTTCTGTGGATGCAAGTTACTCTCTTTTAAAGAGTGTCATCTAGAATATTTACACATCGTAATTCTGACTCACAAAGAAAATTGTACACAACCGATTCACATATAGTAGTTCATATTTACTTAAAGAAGCATTGCCATTCTCAAACAAACTGAGATAAAATAATATTTTGCTAAAAGCCCTATTAAAGTATGCTGCATTGTCTTCCTATTGCCACTAATTACTCGAATATGTGTGCAAACAGAAGTTTTCTCTCTTTTTCTCTAATTGAAATTTTATTATAGGCAAACAGAAAGTAGGAAATTAAAAGTAATATATATGCATGTACAGAAGCACTAAAGATTAGCATCTTGCTCTAAGGGAGCAGCCCATTCTTGCATGAATCATTCTGTATCATTGTAACCCAAGTTTAGGAATTCTCCATTCTGGCAGCAGTTATTAAACACCATTTCTTTCCCAAATAAAGCGGGATATTGATGTTTCAAATTGAGAAAGGAGATTCTGGTTAACCTAAGCTGCATCTTCCTGTCATTCTTTGCTAATGTGTCTGACTACCGGATGTGTTTTTTCTCTATTGAATTTTAGCTGAATCACTTATGTGATTATCCTTTCACCCCAAATCCTTTTTGAGTTCTGCAGAACTCACAGCACCCTCAGAGCTGCTTGAATGTATACAAAAGTATACATGTATGAAGACAATGCCTTACCCCAAAAGTGGGGGTCCCACTCACAGCAATCATGTAGAGCATCACCTAGAAGACTTTCAGATTCCCTATGACTGTAACACTGAATACTGGAAAATAGTTACACTTGAAGCTGCAGAATCAGAGCAAAGCAGTATTTTTTCCAATGCATTAGTTGCTCGATACTGTTGTCCACAGGACAGTGATGATTAGCGTTCTTCTATAGGGATTAAAGAATAATGAAGAAAGTGCTACATGTGTGCAGCACACCTTGTAGATGCTACATAATTAAGCACTTAGACAGACATTTTTCTTATTTCCCAGTGATTACAAACTGACTTTTTCCACTGCTCTCCAAATGTGTGAAACAAGAGAGGTTTTGATAGGACAATACCATGTGAAATATTGTATGCTGAAGAATGTTTTATATATTTTTTTAAACCATTTAAATATATGAGGACCATTCTCTGGTACTGTAATCAATAAATATAGAAAGGTTCTGTATGCATACTGTCAAACACTTTAAGGCTCCAAATTATTAACACATCAGCTGATTTGGGGAATAGTCCTTACCCATGTCAACACTCAGTGATTTCTGGAATTGGCTTGAGAGAATATGAGTTGACTTGGGCCAAAAACATACCATTGCTTATCTGTACCACAATGTAAAAACATTGAAGAAAACCCCATAGATCTTACTGCTTATGTGATAGCATTACAGTAGTAATCTTCAGAGTCTTCTCCTGTAAGATATTTCATCTCAGATTTTTGATATGAGAGGTCCACTATTTCCCAATAAATTCCAGATAAACCTGGTCTCTTGAGGATTAATAAATATTTTGCCACATAAAGAAAAACATTATCGTTGGGTTCATTCTAAAGTACCAGGAGAGTACTGCTCACTTAAGGCTTGAATAGTGAAATTATTTTTGACAATAGAATGTTCTTGGAATAATCTTTTCCACTATATCATTTAGTGAGGAGTTATGGTCAATTCAGAAGTGCTAATTCAGAAGCTCTGTGATTGACAGTGAGTCACTATGTATAGCAGCAGCCACTCAGAAATTCATTCAACTGTAGTAAATTCTACATTTCTGATGAATACCGAGTAAAAAAGTCATATGCAAAAAATACCAAGGACATTTTGGACATGCAGGGACTTCAGGGTAGAAAATTTTTACAGACAGTGTACATGATCAGCCTAAGTGCTGGACACAGCCAGAGAAAGGTGTGTGTGTGTGGGAGGGGGGGGTTATTGGGGTTTATTTTTAATTGGAAAAATGACTCCCAGGACATGCAGCTTGTTTTGCAGCCATGAGAATAAGCACCACAATGACAGAAATACTGTGCCTGCTGATATTTTATGGAGGTTAGAAAAACAAACCGCCACCTTCTGTATGTGCGTGCCTCCTAGCAGCAGATTTCTGTTTTAATTTTAGTTTGCTTTATTGCTTGCTGGTTAGAGCAGCAGGCAACACTAAAATTGTTATTAAATGCAATCTGTCTCTTTAATAACAGTTTCAAAATTAAAATCATAAAGTTGATTCATAAACCAGAGGAATACATACAGTAGCTGGAGTAGCCTTCTTTCTGGGGCATTGCTGAAATGTACCAATGCAATGGACTTTACAGAAATAGGTTGCAATTACTGTTGTTGATGGGAGCAGGGAGCTAGTAATAACCAAGAAGCGTGTATAACATGTACAATAAAAATTTGAAAAAGGCTGCTAGCACCAGCGGACACTGTTTCTTGCTCAGTGGGTTGAAAGGTGGTAACTTGCTTTCATTAACCACTAACGTTAAGGTGTTATCAGAAATGATGAGAAAAGTCCTGGGATCTGTTCAAAGTCAGCAGCAGCCCTTCTTCCACTAGCTTCAGTACAGATAGACAATGGGTGAGCTTGAGTGCATAAAGGCAATTTGCATAAAATATATATGTTATAATAAGTCTCACTATATAAGCCAATCTAGACGTATCCAAAAGTACTTCTGAGTTTGCTCTTGTTTCTTGGTCCAACAGTATCATACTCAAGGCGAAAGAGGCAGGCATCTGTGGGACAAAATTGCAGAAAGCACACTTCTTTGTGCTTGTCTTCTCTAGATTCAGCCCAGACTGTTTATCTGTAGCCCTGCCGGTTCAGAATCCACCATGTGGAACAAGCTTATTTTATAAACAAGCGATCCTTTTCATTCTCTTTAAGGAAACGTGATACCCAGACCTCGGAAGAAGCCAGAAGTAGGCAAAATGTAAATACTTCTCTATTATTCATAGCAAAGTTTGGAAATCCTCAGTGCCTTCCAAAACATCCACAGACTTTCGCAGCTATTGATTCAGCATTTCTGTTAGTGGAAGTAGCTGATAGAGAGAGTGATGTTGGCGCCACTGTGTCCCTGTTGATTTTAGAAGACAAACAAACATGAAATAGGATGCAATCTTCAGAAATGTTAAGTTCTCTGCATTGAAGTGTGGGGTTTCAAGCAGTTAACTTGAAAACCTGTGTCTTTAACTAGTACAAATCACTCCTACTTTCCCATTTCCATCCTCACAGCTATGTATCGGACTACATCAGAATCTACATATTTTGGAGGAATCCTATAATTCCACATTGCAGAAAACAAGGGATTTGACTAAGGTCAGATAAGTTGCATCTATACTTAAGCATGAAGTGCCTTTATCTTCTAAAACTGTATTCATCCTGTTTCTTTGAAATAATCCCTGGCGTATTCTAACTCTTGAGCTGCCTGTGAGGGAAGGAATTGGCACAGTCCAAAATCATGCAGGGAACAGTCTAACAATCGAGCAGTTAAACTGCTTGAGTTTCCAGCATTTTTTTTCAAAAGCACCCAAAGTTACTCAGAAGTATAAACAGTGTTCATTTTAAAAAGCTTTGGAGTTTATGACCATACCTACATTGTACACTGAACTGATACTGACTGAAACCAGTAAACCCCTGGCAACTTTCGATTAAAATTGATGTCATGGATCCAGAAGAACATCTTCTGGCAGCTATCTGGTGTTCAGTCTTGAGTTAATTTTTCAGGTCCTGGTTGCACCCTAGGTTCTCCAGCAAATTATTACCATTTTTACATCTGTGTTACCTTAAACAGAGTCAGCACATCCTGTGTCTGTTACATACCCAAAAACCTTATAGGCTTTCTGACAAAGTCCATTTTACAAAGTGGTTTGGTCCACTGCCATTCACATGATTTTGCAGATTTTAAGTATCTTATTCATCATACGTAAAAGTTTTCATCACAGTTTTCCATTTCTGATTATTTCCTTGTTCAGAATGATTTCCAGAAGTCATTGAAAATAAAATAAAATAAAATAAAATAAATCAATAAATAATAAAAAGAGAATCCCTTGGCATATGGTATAGGTGAAGATATGTAGAGGAATTGCCTTTGAAAATAGGTTAGTTAGTTATGATCACCGATGGGGGAAAAAAAGAAAAAAAAAAAGTAAAGAAAAAAAAAATCATTAGTATCTGAAAGCTTAAGGCAGCTTTGAATAGAATGATGATGAAGACGCCAACAGGAAGGAGACGTCTCTTACAGAAAAATCATGTCTGTTTCTTTTCCCCTGTGACAATATTTCTGGTCTCTGGACAGATGTATATATGATTGAAAGTATTATTTTCACAGTGCCCTCTGTTCTGCAAGCAAACAGTAGAACTACTTAAATTGAAATAGTATTCTAGTGCTGGGGGCAGGCAAATACTGAAGGTGGTGGTGGCTGTTTGAAGGATCATAAAGATTTTTTAAACATATAATTTCTGCTGCCACAGTGTTTCCTTTTACTTTCATTTTTATTTGTTTGTTTATTTATTTTCTTCCGGAGAATGCATTTGTATTTCCTGAGAGACTTATCTAATTAAAAATCGTTATAATCATTCTTTCTCATATGGTTTTTATTTCTCTTTGCTATTTCTCTCCTTTGTGAGTGTCTTGTATTCTCCTCTCATGTGCTCATGTCTAAGTATATAGGAAACCATTTCCAGCGTTTGCACCAATTATTTAGCCATTTGTGCCTGTATCTTTTGTACACAATTTTCTATGTTCATAGTCTCTCTCCTTACAGTCATTTCTAGCAATTTTTGTTTTGTTTTGTTTTTTTTTTCCTGTGGCATCGGAAGATTGCAGATTTCTCACTGCACTTGCAGTCTACATGAGATTTGTGTGTGTGTGTGTTGCCATTTACTCTATTTGTTTCTATAACAGTCTTTGAGAGGAGAAGACATCCTGAATGTTATACCAAAGCGAATTTATGAAACAAAACATCTAAGATTTCATTTGCGTTGTTCAGTCTTTTAAATGTCTGATCATCCATATCTCACTTTAGCACAATGTCCTAGAAAATGAATAGGGAACTGGTATAAAGAGTATATAATATATATTGTGGGTAGTTTGGAAAAATGAAGATGAGGTAAAATATATTGTATGATTCATTTATTTATTTATTTTCTACGTGAGCTTTTTATCTATTACCTACCTATCTGCCTGTCTCAGCAGAATATTATTCTACTTCTCTCGTAAGAGTCATATACATGATTACAGTTCTGCTCCTCTGGATGACCAGAGGATGAGATCAACAGTCCCTTGTTATTAGTAAGATACCCTTGGACTCAAAGGGGCAGATGATGGCCAAGCAACCAGGAGGAGAAAGAAAAGAGCAGTGGTCTTGGCACCTCCCATCAGGTATTTGTGAACATGTCTGGGATCTGGGATTCCTCAGAGCTTCCTTTTCTCTAGGCTTGGCAGTCCCAGCTCTCTCAGACTCTCATTTTCACAGATGTACTCCATGTCCTTGAGCTGAATAACAGCATAAATGTTATACTTAATATTTTTTTTTCCCAGACTTCTATTGACATCAGAGGAGAGACTATAATTTTTAATCTTAGCCATACACCCAAGCCTATAGTTACAAATTAAAAATGTTATCCAACCTTTTTCACAGAACAAGCTGTATGCAGCTGCCAAGTTAAAAAATAAGCTGGATTTTTTATCTGATCATCTTTCAATATCTGAGATGAAGTTAAAGCTGACTATTTTCATTCACAGTTTTCTTTAAAATATTTCATAATAGTTTTCATCTTTCTTTAATCTTATTTTTCCCAAAACCTTTAATCTCCAGTTGCTATTAATACACAGACAGTACTGTTAGAAATTATCAGGAAGCAGTGCTAAAACAAGAATAAATGTTTGGAATATAAATGTCAAGTGAAATCTAAATTACAAGAAATTTTTGTGGAGACTTAAATGTCTCTGTTCCTATCAGAGTGTGAATAGTGAGATATTCTGGGGGAAAAAAAAAAAAAAAATGTTGTCTGGATTCTATCTTCTAGTCCATTCAAGAGTACTGTATTGCTACTAATTAATTAAGTTCTAAGCTCCTTTGTTTTGTCCAGTAGTAGGTATTATACTCAGTGACATTTTCTTTTAGCACAAAAGCTGTCAGCAGTTACATATCCCCATTGCTCTTATTAGTGACATGGCACAGCAGTCCATCAAAAATAAATAAATAAATAAATAAATAAAAATAAAGGAATGTTTCTACTAGGAAAACACATTCTGAAATAAATGTCATCTTAAAGCAAATGGAAGATAAAATGCTTTCCAAATAAGATAAACGGAACTCTGAGTTAAATAGCCTCAAGAAAAATACATGATCTTGAAAATTAAACAGTCCAGAAAAGTCTCAGGGGAGCTAAAAGTTTGAACAGTAGGGTGATATAGTAATGGCAAATATGAAGTCTCAATGTCAGAAATCTTTGCCACTGACACACATATGACATAAGCTAAAATTACCACCTTGGTGGAAGATAGATTTTTTTCAGTGTTATAACATCTTTTTACCCTGTAACTTCACTGCTTTGAGTGAGGTACCATATGCAACTTATTCAGTAGAACAGAGAATTGGGTCATTCTTCGCATCCACATTCAAAACCCTATTTTATATTTCAAACCTCATCATTGAGTTCAGGGTGGTTTATGTTTCCTAATGCCTGGCTGAAAATATCAGTTTCCATATCTCTAAGTAAACAACTATTAAAGGCTCCCCATTCAGAGAAGAAAAAAAAGTAAATTATCAACTACTATTAACTGAAATCATCTTTGAGGATCTGAGGTGCCAGTAAGCCCTGGTAACAGTGGGGTTAAATTGTGTGAGAGAACATATTTTCAGTACAGAAGATGATATAGTTAGTGATAATAGAATGACCTTGAAGCCAAAAAATAACGTCGAGTGAGCTACAAGACAGAAAATGGGCTATGACAGGTGCTTCATAAGTGAAGCTTAAGAGCAGACGACTTTATGCAGAAAAAAATAGACTGGTATTATCTCTTGATTGGCCTTTAGAATATATTATTTTTCATTCTTGGCCATGGCTGTAATATACACTTTCAGTATTTTCTTATAAGTAAGCAGGGTTAAGCTCTCAGTAATTTGCTATGAGTAGAAAGATCAGGATCTGGGCTGATACATACTGCATTTTCTTTGCCTTATTCATTCATCTCTGTTTCCTTTTAAATCAAAGGCAAAAGTGAAGAGGAGAAACAGATATGTTAATGTCACTTATACAATAAAGAGGATTTGTACCTAGTGAATTTTCATCATTTGATTTAAAATGACTACTTATATTAGAAGGGAACCAGACATTTGAAATTAATTTGTTCCATTAGATTGCATTGGCCAGGTTAGATTGTTAATTGCTTGCTTCTGCACTGCTGTTTGGTTTGTCTTTGATGGGGTGGGAACACAAAAACAGCATTTTTAGTCTCTTTTTCAAATATATTGTGTTATGTTTCAATATATTTTCTGATTTGTAATTTGAATTTTAAGGAAACTTCCTATTTTAGTGCCATTAATCCATTAATCACAATATACAGGACAAACTCCACAAAAGAATAAAAAATGGCACTACTTTTTTCAGCAAGTTTGAACATGTATATGGAAGGAACCACCCTTTAGCACTTTTTCTGGCTATATAGTTTTTTCATAATTGATATTTTTTTAGTTAAAAAAAAAAAAAAAAAGACTACAAATAAATGAAAAGATAATGAAACTTTTGTTTGTCTGTATCACATCATAGGTTCTCCCTTATGTCTGGCTTTGAATCACAATGGAAAAGCAACCTGATTATAATTAATATGGGAACATCCTTTGGTCATTTGTTTCTCTTTCTAAACAAAGTTTCAGAAAGGATTAGGAAGGTCTCAATAAGATATAACGAGTCACATCCAAAGGTATGCTCAAAATTTTTTAAAAGCCTGCTCAGGCTTTTTTACACATATATGTAACTGATGCTATTGAACAGATTCATATTCAACATCAGAAATTATTGGTCTCTTTTGAAACTGTTACTCAGAGACATTTGCTTCCCTCCTACCTTCAGGAACGTCTTCCATTCACTACAGCCTTACAAAGATAGTTGAGAGTGGCCTTGCAATGACATAGGCCAGGTCCCTCAACATACCATCACGTCCCATGAACTTGTGCATGTCCACTCATCTTCAATGGTCCCTAACCCAGGGATGAATCTTCTTTGCTCCAGACTTTTCCTCTTGTCTCAGGGACTGTGGGCTCTTCAGGAAAATCTCAACAAGGAGAAGAAGGCACTGAGTTCATTGTTTTATTCTGTATCACTTGCTACCAGCTCTAATGCCCTATTCAGCAATGGGTACTTATGTGGGCACAGCGTGGGTCCACAGCAGTGGGCTCCTTCTATTTCCCTTTGTTGCTGATATACCTGTAAAAAAAAACTACTTAGTGTCCTTCAGCTCCCTTACTAGAGTAAACTCCAGGTTCATTTTGATTCTCTTAATCCCATCCCTGAATGCTTGAACACTGCTTTCCTTCTGGGATTCCTGTCCCTATTTCTACCTCTTGAATTCTTCCTTTCTATGTTTGAATTTAATCAGGAGATTTTTGGTCATCCATGAAAGTCTCCTGTAACTTTATTTGACTTCCTGCTCATTGTGGTGAACCCTTCTTAAGCTTGGAGGAGATGTTCATTGAAAATCAACAAGTTCATCCAGACCCCTCTTCACCCAGGGACCATATCTTACGAGATTCTTACAAACACGAACAGGTTCTGGTCTCCTGAAGTTCGGGGCTATAATTCCACTAGTTGCCTTTTTCTCTCTACTCAGAAGCTTCAGCTCACAGTCCTGAACTGATGAATTTTGAACTCTCTGCATCTCACGATCACTGCATCCAAGGCTGTCTCTTACCCTCACATCTCTGAACACTTCTTCTTGTTTTGAAGGTATCATGTCCAGCAGAAACAATTTCCCTCATCAGCTCCTTAACCTGTGTTATCAAGTTGTCACCAATTGTGGTTTAACCCGGCTGGCAGCTAAACACCATACAGCTATTCGCTCACCCTCCCTCCTCCCTCTCTGGGATGGGGGAGAGAACCAGGAAAGTGAAACCCGTGAGTTGAGATAAAGGCAGTTTATTAAGACAGGAAAATAATAACAACAACAATAATAATAACAATAATGATAATAACAATAATAGTACTACTAATAATAATGTGTACAAAACAAGTGATGCACAATGCAATTGCTCACCACCTGCTGAACAATGCCCAGCCTAACCCCGAGCAGGCCCCCCCCCCCCCCCCCCCCTCCCGGCTAGCCACCCCTATATATTGTTTAGCATGATGTCAGATGATATGGAATACCCCTTTGGCTAGCTTGAGTCAGCTGTCCTGGGTCTGTCCCCTCCCAGCTCTTGCTGCACCCCCAGCCTGCCTGTTGGCAGGACAGAGTAAGAAGCTGAGACGTCCTTGGCTTGGTGTAAGCACTGCTCTGCAACAATTATAACATCGGCATGTTATTACCACTCTTCTCATCCTAATCCAAAACATAGCACCCTACCAGTTACGAGGAGGAAAATTAACTCTTAACCAGGACACCAATACACTACAGATATCTTGTGAATTGTCTGTGCCCTGTTGTGTTGCTCTTTTAGTAGATACTCCTGTGTGGAAAGCCCCCTAGGAGGACCAGGGCCTATGAATGTGTTTGAAGAAAACCTCCTCTATTTCCTCTTCCTCTGGACTTGCTCCAATAAGTCCATATCTTTCTTGTATTGGGGATCCCAAAGCTGAACACAGGGCTCCAGGTGGGGTCTCACAAGAGTGGATCAGAGGGGGAGAATCACCTCTCTCACCCTGTGCCCATGATGCTTTTGATGCAGCCCAGGATACAGTTGGCTTTTCTGTGCTGGAAGTGAACATTGCTGACTCATGCCAAGCTTCTCATCAACTAATAACGCCAAGTCCTTCTCCTCAGGGAGAATAGAAGGAATGGATGGAATCCATTCTCCGAACAGCCTGTATTTGTGCTTGGGATTACCCCAGCCTGGGTGCAGGGCCTTGCTTTTGGTTTTGTTGAAAGAGATTCACACAGGACCACCTTTCAAGCCTGACCCTGGACAAGGTTGATGGTTCCAATACCCACATGAGCCCAACATAGTGTCTCTGCTGACACAGCTCACTCTTGAGTAGAAATTCTTAGCTGAAACACGTCTGTATTTGTGTCTCTGTGCATTCTGTATAGACTCTGACTTGCATCCAGACAAGTCAAAGAGATGGCAGAGAACGCCTAGTTCTGCACTCAATTTTGTAAATGCCAGTTGTCAAAAGTCTTATACTCCTAAGGTAGATGTGTGATCTGGGAAAATCTAAGTGCTAATTATAGTCTTGTTGTCTGTGTGCAAGTCAGAAGGAGTCTTCAGACCTCTGACAGCTATCAGGAGTCCTTGAACTAGCATTTCCTTAGAAAATGCTTCAATCTTCTGGCAGCTGAGGTTAACCAAGACTAAACTGTGTGAAGGTTAATTCAGCCAGAGTGTCTTTGGCTATTGTGTGACATAACATTATCTACAGGTAGTTGATTTATGTAGTGTCATAGCAGTGTATACATTCGCTTCCTTATACAGCAGTATAAGTTCCTATTTTCATTTTCACCAAAGTACTTTTTGTCTTGCCAGAAGACTTTTTGACTTATAACCCACTTTCTGCCACTTCCTGGGACAATTGGCTGAATATATTCTTGATTCTGTTCTGTTCTGTTCTGTTCTATTCTATTCTAAACAGTTATCATTGGGATTCCTAGTGAAAGGGAATGGTCTGTGGGATAGAAACACAGGAAAATTCTGTCCTACACCGAGGATAGCTGAAAGGTTTTACTCGTCAATATCTGAATCTACTCTCTATATACTTGCATATACATGGAGCACAGATTGGTAACTGCTTTGCTCACAGGCTGAACCAGAGAGACTTGACTAAATTACATCAACTCTTAAAAGGTTATTAGCTCTTCCATATCATGAGTCCCTGCTCTTAATTGTTAGCAATTGATCACACCAACACAGCTGACATAAATCCTGCAGATCAAAGGTTAATGTGCCTATTAAAATGTTTACTTTTTGTTTTGCACTTGTTTTTATAACTCTAGGTAATTATTTTGGCTCAAATTCTTTTTATTTTTCTTTTATAAGGAGTATGAAATCATAGAATCATAGAATGGCTTGGGCTGGAAGGGACCTTAAAGATCACCCAATCCTAACCCCCTGGCATAGGCAAGGACATCAACCACTAGATCAGGTTGGCCAAGGCCCCACCCAGCCTGGCCTTGAACACCTCCAGTGATGGGGCATCCACAGCTTCTCTGGGCAACCTGTTCCAGTGCCTCACAACCATCTGAGTGAAGAATTTCCTCCTTATGTCTAATTTAAACCCACCCTCTTTTAGTTTAAAGCCTATACCCCTTGTCCAATCAATGCACTTCCTGAGAAAGAGTCCCTCCCCAGTTTTCCTGGAGGCCCCCTTTAGGTACTGGAAGGTTACTGTAAGGTCTCCCTGGAGCCTTCTCTTCTCCAGGCTGAATGACCACCACTCCCTTGGTCTGTCTTCGTATGAGAGGTTCTTCATATGGAGGTGATTCTACCCCTCTGCTCTGCTCTTCAGAGACCCCACCTGGAGCACTGTGTTCGGCTCTGGGACCCCCAGCACAAGAAGGACACGTAAGTATTAGAGCAAGTTCCGAGAAGGGCCACGAAAATGATCAAGTGTCTGGAGCACCTCTCCTACATAGACAAATACTTGTATGTCAAACAGGGTCTGAACATCACCCTATTTCTCTACATCCTAATTCCCAGACTGGGTGCTAGATCTAAATATAGTTTTACCTATATTCATTTAAAATTAATAGTTCTCAGAACCAATGACACAGAATTTATGCTGTCCTCAGGCACAAGAGCCTTCCATAAAAAAAAACAAACAAACAAACAAACAAACAAAAACTCGTTCTTATTTTAAGTTAGTGTATGATATTAAAGTTCACAACTGGAAATTTGTAAACTACTGTTTCTTTTGGGCTTGCCAGAAAAGCTTTAATATAAAATAGATGGTCACTGAACTACATTTATATTCAAGCAAGACAGGTTCCTTTTTCAATAAAAGATTTGTATCTTCCCTTCCCTTCCCTTCCCTTCCCTTCCCTTTCTCTTTTTTTTTTTTTCTTTTTTCCTTTCCTATCATCATTGACAGCTGGAATTGACATTTTAACTTTAGATCCAGATCCTGTGTCTGATGCTGTGCTGAAGTGTCTTGGCAGTCCACTTAGGAACTGAAGGAGCAAAGCAGCCAATGCAGCTGAGAGTGACTTTATTGCTGCTGGTCTTGAGGTCTCATCCCACATGTGCAAGTTAACATGACAGGTGTATTTCTCAAGGGAAAGCTATTGTTAACAGAAAATGATTTAGGTTTCAATTTAAGCCAACTTGAGCTTTCCAGACATTTGCTGTGGGGAATTCTTTTTGTGATTCCTTTGAGTGAATTTATAATCAAATGAGTGTTCAATTTCACATTATTGCATGCTGAAAAGGAAGTCTACCATGGGAACAAATATCTGCACTAAATTTTCTTGTCCTTCAACATAAAAAATAAGGTAGGAGTAGCAAACTTTCAGTTCTTCATTCCCAAAGAGAGAAAGAAAAAAAAAATCTTCCTGAGCTGGCATAACTTGAAAGACTATATATAATGCATACTATAGAGGAGAGAGGCGTTGTTGTTATTGTTTTGCTGTTTGTTTTTTGTTTGTTTGTTTGTTTCCCTTCTGTAATGTAGATGCAATGAAAAGCTGAATAATTATGAAACATGTAAAATGCCAGGTTCTCAACATTAAGTAGGTAAGGTGAAGTGGCAGGCTGCAGCTGGGCCCTGCATCCTGAATTGTGCTTGTCTGTAGATGTATGGCAGAGCCTTCAAAACAAGAATGGCATTTGGAGTCTGATTGCTTTACAAATGAGGCATGAAAGGGCCCCTATCCAGATCTTTCCATAGGCAGAAAGGCAGGCAGCAGAGAACATAGGATGATGTAGCTTCAGGCTGAAGTATTTGGGGCCAGTAGAAAAACTCCTGAAACGCTTTTAGGTCTGAAGTATGCACATTTCTTCGAGAGCTGATAAATAAGTAAAGGTAAAGGACTATGAAGAATGATTATAACTTTCTGTTTTCATATAATTTCTGAAATTTTGTCTTTTTTGGTGGGGATATAGAGAAGAGGGGGAAGGTAGTGTATAAACTGTCTTTTGAAAAGCACACATAGGTGAAAATTTCCCTGTCATAACTTTAGTTTGGGATTCTTTGCCTACTTTTATAATTTTAAAGATTTTATTTCCTTCCTTTAATTCAATAGAAAAAAAAAAAAAAGGTTAACAGAAAAAAAAAAAAGAAAAAAAATGTTTCAGCAGAGATAAGCTACAAAGATAAAGATAAATCAGAGTTGCTCTCTTGAAGCCACCTCTTTCTCCAGTCCAAATTAACATTGTCTCCATCTGATATAATTATTTTATAAATATTAAATTCAACTTTGACTCATCACGCAGACACTTAAACTCAAATGTGAAGTGGACTGTTATAATCAGTCCTAGATTTTTTAGATGTCTGTGTTAAGGAATATATGGCTATATTCACAGGTTTTATTCTGCCAGAAAACCTTTTATGTGCTGCAGTATTACACAGCTTGTTCCATGGAGCTCTTAGATCAAATGCAAAATGAAATGTGGCTAATTCCTTCTGTGTCACTGTCACGTTAAGGGGTGTAGCTGATTAACTGTTACGGGCCCGGTCGGATTCAGGGTACTGAACCAGTCAGACATTCACCAAAAACACATTAACCGTCTGGGGGTCTGGTTAGATTCAGAACACTGAACTATCACGGATAACCACCCTTACCCTAGTTGCACTTAATGAGAGCTATCACAATGCAATCAAGTATGGTGTATTACAGCAACAGATAATCAGGTTCTTTTGGATTGCCAGCGATAGTGACTGTCTGCAAAAGCAAGCTAGCATGCATGAAATACACAGGTCTTACGGGTGTTACAGGTGTTGTAGGTGTTACAGATGTTACAGGTGCACGGCCTAGAAATAAACGCGTTAAAAAGATCAAAAACTCTAGAGAGATTTATAAGCAAGTATTCAGATCTCACCCAAAGGTGTCCCAATGGGGGGGGAGGAGAGGCTCAGCCCGACTGATCCCAGGAGTCAGGAGGTCCTAAGGATGTTGTATTTCCTCAGGATGGTATCTCCCCTGACGGTGGTACCTTCCCTAACATCCCCTCTCTCTTAGGCCAATTGATATTATTTTCTATCTTTTAGGTGGAGCTTGAGTGGCTCTAGTCAAGCATATCTTAGTTATGATTGGTGAAAAGTTCTCCCGTCTCTGTTTAAAGTAATAGGCTCCGAGAAATTCAGGGCGCATGCTCAGTGAGGGGTGGTCGCACCTTGGAGGCAGGTAGCTTTTGGGATGGAGGTGTGTTTTGGTATTATAATGGTATTATAATGAGCAAAAAGTACACTAGGGTACAGCATTTGTCAAAACATGACAGGTCTTTGGCTCAGGGTGGCAAAAAGTGCAGCTTTGTGCACAAGAACAATCGAGTCCCCACCTGATTACAGAGCCTAGCCATGGTGTCTCCACTCCACTCTACACTCCGTGCTGTTCCTTAGGGCTAGCACACCAAGTTTCCCCAGCGCGATAGCATCTAAGGTTGGGAGCCTAGGGAACGCTCAGGTAATGCAGTTATTCCCTACCCTGAAAGCCTCTTCAATGCTGTACCTTTTCCTTAAAAATGCGAATGTTAGTTTTATTTTCCTAGTTACTTCAGGCAATTACACCACAGTCACTTAACTTTTCTGAACAATAGAGACACAATATCTGTTGCAGTGATGTGGGAATCAAGCAGGGCATGATTGATTATGAAAGGAAAGACCAATATTTTGTATAATGCCTTAAGAGTTCTTGCTGTTAAGTTGGAATATTTGTGCCCTTGCATAATAAACCCAGGAGTTATATAGCTTAGGAAATGGTTATCACCTCATAAACAGGAAGCACCCTCAAGGTATCATCTAAGTAATATAGGCAGTGTGATCACAAAAGTCTGTGTTTCAGCTTCCCAGCAGCCCTATATCAGTTCTTTTATGGCATCATTATGTTAAATGTTTTTAATGTAGGAATATTTCAGCATAATAGCAAACTATTTTCTGTTTCACTGCAGTTTCATTCAGGTCTATTAACGTGTGAACATGAAATAGAAAGAAAGATTAAATGACTTGTCTAAGGTCAGAGTGATGAACTGGACTAGATATGGGAACAGTGACAGTGAACACCTGAAATCTGATACTGATTTTGAGTTGTAGGAGTTCACGTGAATCACTTATGGGATTCATTAGAGCAAATATGAACATATATGCTTATTTTGAACTGCTGATTTTATTTTATATATACTCAGTTCTGAAACTATTTAGAGAAGGAAAAACAAGATTGGACATGTCTAGTCAATGTGATAAATGGCAAAACAGTTGCCAGGTTATTACCAGCATAACTAAAGCTTGTATATGATATGATATGATATGATGCATTTATAATGTAGCACTTTCTTATTGTCATTATGTAAAAAAATGGTCTCCATCTTGAATATATAATGTAACAAATTTTATAACCTGGAATAGCTTCTGTACTCAGCCACGCTATTAAGTTAATGCTGTTTTGACACATTTTTGCTGCATGGAGAACTGGCATGGCCAGAGCTGACTGTAGCCTGCCTACGCCACTTTTCATTAGGCAGTATAAATATGTCTCTGTGCCTAGTGAACAGGAATTTGCAACATGCTTAGGTATGCTCATTGCTACTGTTGGACACTAACAGAAGTACACAACATAGATTTCACCAGCCCAACAACATATAGCAGCTCTGTGGTCTCTACACTACTTACTGATACCACATCTGTTAATACACAGGCTTGTTATAGCAGGAGTAACTCTCCTGATTTTCCTCTGTATAAATCATCAGAGGACTGTTTCCTCCTATGAGCAATAAGATGGCAGGAAAGAAATTTATTTTCCCCAAACTTTCTGACATTTTTTCCCAGGTCCTCCTTTTTAAGGAAATATGGCCCAGAGCAAATCTTTGCAATTTATTAACTTATATAGCCTATGGATAACTAGTTAAGCAATGACACAGTTGTAGTGTTCATGACTGCATGAGAGTCCAAATGAGTTGGGTCAGTGTCCTGACACTGGGTTAGAAAGACAGAAAGGGCTCACTGAGTGGTAGGCATGGTGGCTGCTCAGCTTTGCCTACCATCATGCTTACATTCTTTAAAATAATATTTTTTATATTCAGATGTCTGCAAATGTGAGTGCCACATGTTCTTGTTCTTCAGACTTCAAAAACTGATTTGATAGGCCTTTTCTAGCTATTTGAGATCATCCATATTGAGAATAAGAAGCATGACAGCTGTTAGCAGTAAAGAATACAAATGATAATCAGAGCTGATAATCAACTGTCAAAAAAAAAAAAGGGGGGGGGGGAGGAGGGGAGGGAGAAGGAGAGAGAGAGAGAATGAACCTGAAAAAGAATTCAAAACCATTTTGCTCAAGAATGCCAGGAGCACAAGTATTTTGACTTACAGAATGGGTGAGAATATTGTTTGCTCTTTGCTGGTTTCATTGAATTTAATGATTTATTTTCAGAAGAGCATGCAAGGGATGAAGACAAGAAGGGAAAGGCAAAGCTTGGGAAAAGGAAGAAAAGCAACACCATATATGGGTTTCTCCCATAATAACATGTAACAAACAAAGCAAAACAAAACAAAACAAAAACACAAAACCAGCATTGATCCACTCTTTTCAATTTTGAACACTCGTGATCTTCCTTTCATTTCACTGACATTTCCTTTTGTTTGCATGTACGACGTGACCTGGTGATAATACAAAAAAATTGGGGCCAGGTTTGTCCTTTGGCATGAGTCATCTATTTTCTCAATTATAGTATTTTTGTTGTTTTATTTTATTTTCATTTATTTATTTATTTATTTGTTTTGTGTTATGTTATTCCTTAGTCCTACACTGAATGCAAAATGGTCCAATTCTCCCAGTAAAGAAGACATTGCTAATCTCTGGGACTTTCAGTTTTATTTGATGACTACTTTTAGTAAAAAATTAAGACAAAAGTTCATGCAACCCTTTCTAAAATGCTTATTTGTATGTCATTAATGTAATGGTTTAAAACTTCTCAATTACGTATTTTCTATATATAGTTTCATTGGCTTAGTTTCCTACCTACTTCTTATGTGTTTCCATTTCTAAAACATCTGGTTAGATCTCTATTTTCTTTACCATAGTTCCAACATCTATACACATTCACATCATCAGACAGGATGTCCAGCAATCTTTACATACTATTTTTGTTTTAATTATCTTCAAATGTTTAATTCAGGGTAGTGATGCTGATATTTCTGTACATTTTTTTTCCCAAAGCTTGGCTATTAATATTACATTGTAGATCAGCACATGATTTTCCTTTTGAATCACTCCACTTCCATTTCATTGAGGACTGAACAAATGTATAAATTGATACTGCTGAGCTTTTTAGATTTAGCCAGCTGCTGGAAAAAGGTTAATAGGTTTGGTTGCCTGGGGATACTATTCCAGTTCAAGTCTGTCAGATGTCTAATCATGTGTCTCAGCAGAAGATATTGCCCATAGCAGCCTTTGTCCGTCTTGTACATTTCCCTGAAGTTTGAAAAGGGATTGTCCCATCACCAAATAAATGATTTAGACCTGTGATTTTAAGAATCAGATTAGCTAAAATATCAATTTTAAGCATGCTAGTTCCACCATGCAGTGACTGTCATTAGATGAATTAAGGTAATTAAGGTAAGTATATAGGAGATTTTAGTAATATACTCTATTATCTTAAAAAATAAATAAATAAAAGGAAAATACTTGTTTTTTAGAGATGTAACAGATAAATACGGTTAAATTTGCCTTCTAAATGCACCAGCCAGGTGTTTGCCCACTTGAAAACTACTCCAATGACTCCAATGACTGCAATAGAGTGGCTAATTTGATGAAGTACAAGAGCACTAAATAGGTCTCTTCAGTTAAGAGCTCCATTTCTTTGAATTTTGTTTTTCTGTTTACATTACCAAAAAAAAAAATATATATATATATATATTACAAATTCTTTTCAGTAAATTTTTCTTCTGAGTGTATACGGACACATGTGATGTCCACACTGGCCAATAATGCCAGAGATTTTGGCATTTGGCTCAGTCACTGTCCACCTGAAGAAGACTCCAGGTTGATGTTCTGGTGAGGTCCCTACTAGGATGAGGTACTTCCTAGTCAAACATAGTTCCTTGAAAAAATTTTTACCATCTGTATGTTCTCTAGTAAATCTTTTAACTGCCTTCCCAAATGGAATAAATTAATAAATGTTCAATAGGTATTTATATGAAAATATTACTTTAACAATACCTGGTCTTTTCATAGAGAAGCAAAACTGCAGAAAAGCATTAGTTTGACAGCTGTGGCAGTCATCTCTGATAGACAGATGAAGTCCATGAACTCTGTTAGAGCAAACATGGAAGATAGACAATAATAAAATGATTAGATGGAATGATGGATGATAGAGAAGTGTAAAGAAGTGGAGGGAAAAAAAAAAAAGTGTCTTTATGAGGTAATAATATGCAGGAATTTTAAATTAAGAGAATTCCAGACAACACAGTCATCTTCATTGCTTAAGTTTGCCCCTTAGAGTGTGTATTAATTGCTCCTTTCCATCAGAGTCTTCATTTTGACTTCTATCTTCATAGAAGTCAAATTGGATCAAAGCTGGATTTAATTGTATTTTAAGCATCCTTAGTAATTATTATTCCAAGGTAATTTGGTCTTTTAAGGTTGCTGCTTAAAGTTTCCATCTTTAAAGCGAAAATCCTGGCCAATTACACTGATGGGTAGATCAGATCCAATTAACTTAATCAGTTTGCTATTTCCCTAGTATTTATCTGCTGGCACTCATATTTCTAGGTTATAACAGGTTCAAATACCTGTGAAGGAAAGCATGCATCAGTTTCTGGCTATCAGGGAGTGCAGAGGTGCAAAGGCTACGTTATCTGCTAGAGTGGGAGCATTGCACAAAGCCTAGAGGTGGTTAACACTGAACCTATTTTCAGGAGCTATATTCAGTAAGCAGGGACTTTGGCGTTGGTATGTTGTTTTTATTATTATTATTTATTTATTTTTCTAAAAATCAATCTCCACAGCAAAGAATAGTCCAGCCAGTGGTACTTTGTCTTTATTTTACAAATGGAAAAATGGAGATAGATGTGGATTTACTCAGGATCTCACAAGAAGTGGTATGTTCTCAAATCTTATCCTTTGACTCTCTTTTCATGACCAATATTACATCTTTAACTACCCATCATCAAATCAGGTGGATTGATTCAAGCTGTTCTGTCCGAGGTGTCTGTAGGTCAGGAAATATGAAACTATACTGTCTTAAATGTGTGATTAAAATATTAGCATTTCATTAGACATATAAGGGAGTATGAAGGGAGAATCAATATTTTGGTCAAAGATGGAAAAATGAACAGAAAATGTTTGCATGGATTTATTTTCCAACACACAGAAAAGGTTGAATGTGCATTTTAAATTGCATGTTTGTATACCATATTTCTTCCTTTCTTCTGCTGCCTTTCTTTTTCTATAGGGCATGACAGAAAAAGACGGGAGCTGGCTGGGCTTGGAGAACAACATCTGCAGAAAAAGGAAACAGGATTCTTTAAAGGAAAATAGATTTATTTATTTTTTTCTCCAGCTATTTATAGGACGATATAAGTGAAAAATGAGGATAAATTCTTTACAAATTTCACCAGCCCTCCCACCTCCCACCAAAAAAAAAAAAAAAAAAAAAGAAAGAAAAAAAAGGAAAATTAAAAAAGAAAAAGAAAAAAGAAGGAACACGAACAGTAGAGAAAATACCTAGAAACAAGCTTTTTTCTTTCTTTGGCAGCTTGGCAGTGTGGGATAGTTTTAATCTCTGCTGGAGCCTTTTAGTAGAATTACCTTATCTCTAATGGCAGCTGTCACTTTACCTAAACCTACACTCTCTGCTTTGCATTTTCTTTTTCCTTTGTGGTTCTATTCTTATTACACATCCCCAAAGGGCTACAAGCATAGAAAATAACATAACGTAACAACATAACAGAACAAAACAGAACAGAACAGAAGGAAGAAGAAAAAAGATGGGTGGGTCATTTCATCTTTGCAGAAGTTGCTTACTGAATTTTATTGTTTGGAAGCAGCTAATTGCAGATGCACAGCAGATGTGGCAGGTTTGGTCTGTGTTATTTCTATAAAGTGTCAGTCTCTCCAATAGTCAGTGGGTTTTTGATACTGCATGAGGGTATGGTACCTAGAAAGCAGGAATATCAAACAGATGGTGTAGACAAAAATAGGACCTCTTTACTCTCCTCCTTTTTCTTTCTTTTTCGATGGGATGTAGTCTGTTCTGACTTCTGGGATTTAAATTGATTTTTCTTGCAGCTTTCTCTGTAGGTTTTCATTGTTCAAATCATGATAAGCTTTGCTCTTGGCACCAGTGGATAAAGAAAATGAAATGCAGACATTTGTAGGTTGAGAACTCTCATAGGGGTATATACACTCAATCTCCAACATCAGTAATGTGCTAGAGACTTTATATAATGGTATGTACAAGAAAGGGGAAATCCTGTAAAGCTCTCTGAAAAGGCAATCAGGTAGATTTGTTTATTTGTTTGTTTACTTGCTTGCTTGTTTTTCATGTTTATTCAGCACTCAATACAATGTAACTTGAATTAATTTTCTGACTGTTATAGTATCAGTGGTATAAACAGATATACCCCAAATCAGTAGAACTAGCATAAATGAGGAGGAAAAAAAAAAAAAAGTCTAATTGAGTCTTTTCCTAACCAGAGATAAGCTAAATATGTACTAAGGTGATTGTATAATTTGGTTTCACAGATCCCATTCCATTTAAATCAGTGTTGAAGATTCCACCATATTGAGTCTTATCATGTCATGCAAAAAGTCCTCTATCCATAGAATAGTTTGGGCTGGAAGGACCTTAAATATCATCTAATTCCAATCCCCCAGCCAAATTCCAGCATCTAATTCCAACACTTCTGACTCGACCAGGACGTACTGGAGGAACTCCTCTGGACTTGCTCCAATAGATCTTGTACTGGGGGCCCCAGAGCTGAAAGCAGCACTGCAAGTGGGGTCTCACAAGAGTAGAGCACCGTGGGACAATCCCCTCCCTCAATCTGCTTGCCATGCTGCTTTTGATGCCTAGGATATGACAAGAGCCTGTTGACTACCCATGTTGAGCTTCTTGTCCACCAAAACCCCTAGGTCCCTCTCATAAGTGCTTCTCTCAATCCATTCCTTGCCCAGACTGTATTTGTGCCTGGGATTGCCCTGGCGCAGATGCAGGACCTTGCATTTGGCCTTGGTGAACCTCATGAGCACATGCACAGCCCCACCTCTCAGGCCTGACCAGGTCCCTCTGGATGCCATCCCTTCCCTCTAGCATGTCAACCACACCAAACAACTTGGTGCCATCAGTAAACTTGCTGAGGGTACCACAGTCCCACTGTCTGTGTTGCTGACAGAGATGTTAAACAACTGCAGTCCTAATACAACCTCAGGAGTGGTAAAACTCTTGAGGAACACCAGTCAGCATTGATATCTGCTTGGGCATTCTACACATTGTACTATGAAGAATACTATCTGCAATTGCATTAGTGAAGACAATGTAATAGTTTGACTTTAGATTTTAAAATATATTCAGGAAATAATCTGCACAGCATGTCTTACTCTTTTTCATAGTTTCAATTGAATCTTTATTTTTATTTTTTCTGTATATCACAGGTGAAAATCAAATAAAGATAAATGCTTTGAGTATTACTTGAAGCTAGAAAACACTTGTTAACTACTTATGTCCAAAAAGTTGTACCATGTAGAATTAATGTACATAAACATTTTTTCCTGATTATTCCTCTCCTCTCCTCTCCTCTCCTCTCCTCTCCTCTCCTCTCCTCTCCTCTCCTCTCCTCTCCTCTCCTCTCCTCTCCTCTCCTCTCCTCTCCTCTCCTCTCCTCTCCTCTCCTCTCCTCTCCTCTCCTCTCCTCTCCTCTCCTCTCCTCTCCTCTCCTCTCCTCTCCTCTCCTCTCCTCTCCTCTCCTCTCCTCTCCTCTCCTCTCCTCTCCTCTCCTCTCCTCTCCTCTCCTCTCCTCTCCTCTCCTCTCCTCTTCTTCTCTTCTCTTTTTATCAAAAAAAAAAAAATCTTACACTAAGAAATAGATTTTGCCACATTGTATTCATATTGGAAAAATGTGAGGTAAATATATTTTCTATTAAACTAGTTAGTTAATAAAAAAATATTTTCTCAAATTTAGGTAACAGATAAATATTCCATGGGGTGTATGAAATATTTTAGTGTAATGCACAATGACAAAGATTAAATATTAAACTCTTAAATTTAAAGTGTTAAAATTAAATTTAACTGATGAGCTAAATTGATTATAGAGGGCCATTTTTAAAATTTTGTTTGGGCTGGCTGTTTTTCCTTAAACAAACTCTGCAATTAAAGAGAATTTCAGTAGTTACCCAAGAATTTTATACAAAAATAACAACTACCTGTGGAAATGCACAGGTCAGTCTGCTTGCTATAACTTCTTTCATGCTTTGTAAATGCTTCTGTCTCTCCAAGTATCAACACAACCAGTTTTCAGACATTGTGTTAGCTTGAGGCTAGCTGACAGACATGAGTTTATTCACTTTTCCAAGAGGTTTTAGAGGTTGCTTCTCTGCCTAGGCTGAAAACTCCAGCCAGAAGCTCACTGCTGTTCATCTTTTGGGTAACTTACTGTTATGAATACAGTGTTTCAAAACAGCGTTTCTCAAACTGAAGACAATAGATCTGTTTCTGACCAAGAGATGGAGCGTCTGTCAAGCTTCATGCTGGGTGAATTCTTACAGTTTGCAGTCCAATTTAGGATTATTTTCTTTATTATTACTATTTATTTTTTGGTTTTCAGAAATACTTTTGACCACTGCAGTTACTAAATCAAGAACAAATAAAGCATGGGGCAGCTGATCAGTCTCCTTAAATTGTGTTTCTTTGGTGTAGATTCAACTATGAGCAAACATGCCAATGGCTTGGAGATTAAATTAATCTTTTCTGGGACAAAAGTACTAGATTTTCTATAGACAGGTAACTCTAGTAATTTGACGTGGAAAGTTTATGAGATATGGGGAAAAAAAATGAAAAAAAAAAAAGGCATGGCCATTCAGTAAGGTAAACCAAGTGTAAGGCTAATGGGATGTATTATACTTTGTTCACATCTTTCTAATCTGAATTTCCAAGGAGATGTAATGTATAGGAAGTACATAGATAGAAATTATCATATATCGGAATGAAGCACATAAGGTAAAGTGCCTCCCAGTCTTTTAGCAAATGAAACGATATCTAATATAACCAACATGAACTAATACTTAGTTAAGATTCATTCATAAACAAAGAATGGAAGTTCTTGAAGGAAAATTCAGCAAAACAATAGTTTGCTTTGACTGAAGACACAGACTTACAATTAATGACTTAGAAATGTCTTCAGATACAGATGCTAATGTCTCATGTAATAACATATACAATTAAGATGTTCCAGGTTAGAAAACAACTACCTGTACGCTAGCCTGACTGAAGCCATAAATATTGCTATGCCCATTCATGTGAACTAAAGCAATGTTGGCATTAAGCATGAAGTACTAAAGAATTTCTATTACAGAATAGACAACCTGAAGAAAACCTAAACATCTAAAGCTCTAATATGAAGACCATGATTACTGACATTGACATCTCTGCTTATTTGGCCAATACATTTTTTTTAGATAGATAGATAGATAGATAATTTATTATTATAGGTGTGAGAGTGCTGTGCTGGGACAGTGAGAGATAATGTAAAAACGTAAAAAGCTTTTCTTTAGCCTGATTTCAAAGATGTGAATAGGAAGAAGGATATAAATAAAATAAAAAGCAAAGCCAAAAAATCTAAAATAAACTCCCCTATATAAACAAGCAAACAAAAATAAGATAGCTGTTTCATTCCTGAACCCCTTAGTATGTTTACATTAAGGGGTGCATATTACTGATTAATAAGTAATCAGTGCATATTACTGATTAATAAGTACTAATAAAGAATAAAAATCAATCTACATGTAGATGAAAAAGAAATCAAAAATTTCCTTCCAACCCCAGAAATTCTTTATAAATGGCTTTTTCATATAATCACTTGGAACACTTTGGAAGAATACTTATAGGAACATAAATACTTTACAAATTTTTATCACATTTTATTGTTCTTATATTTTACTTTTGCCTTTAATTCTCCTGTTTGAAAGGTTTGTGCTTTCCAAAAGATTAAAGCATATCAAAAATTTGAAAGAACAGTTACAGTGGTTAGCTGTAGCAGTTAAGTTGTAGTTCCTCACTCGTGTGAATGGCTCACACATAAATTATACAACACAGACTTGGGAAACAAAAACGTCTTTAGTGAACAAATCAAATTTCCTATAGTGAAGGCACCATGTCATGTCATCCTTTGATAAGTTCTTGATGATATATATATATATATTTTTTTTTTTCATTAGAAATTTTTAAAGAGCAATTGTAAATGTTAAATCCTTTGTTGTAACAGCATTGATGGTGCCATCGAATTTTTTTATTTATTTTCAAGTAATTTGTTAAGTATAAGAGATGCATTTCCAGGATCCTTATCCCTGTAGGATCTTTATTTCCTTTCATAGAATTTTAGGTTGTGGTATTTTATTTTTTTTCAGGAATCTTCAAAACTGCCTGTAATTAGTTAATAATTTTTAACTGCTTTAAGAGATAAAGAGCTATATAAATGCTAAGTGTTACTATTACTTTTGTCAGAGGTAAATCTGATTTTCTGTTGTAATGAGGAAGGCCATAACTCATCATCTTGCCTGATTACAGATTTTACAAGAACAGATTGCCCATAACCAATGTATATGTTTCTTTTCCATTTTGAAAATTATATTGCTCACAGCTTGACTTCTTAGAGGGTAGAATTATAATGTCTTTTAGTGTGTCTGAAGGAGAATATCAACAAAGTCTGGTTGCTCCTAAGAATTTTGGTTAGGTTTATTATCACCTCAGACAAAGGAGTTTTGAAAAATAAACAAAAACAAAAGATTCATAATGACTTGTAAATAATAAAAACTATAAATAATATACATAATATATAATATACAGTTATGTATAATATAATATACATATTACACATGTATACATATACATATATATAGTATATACACATGTAATATACATATATATATATTCATATATATATATATATATACACCCATATAGTGTTGGGTAAGGTTTGCTTGTTTGTTTACATTATTTAATCTTAATCTCTTCCACAGTACAGCAAGAGATTTTATAGTGAGTTTCTTATCTCAGCCTGTCTGCATCTGCTGTGTAGATTAAGAAGATATTCATTTCTATGTATGTTCATCTGGCATCAGTCTTGAACACAAAATAAAATAATTTATTTCATCCATATTCTCACATATCAAATATTATTTCACTCAGGTAATGATGAAAGAAGTAGCCGGTAGAGAGGGAAAGAGGAGAATATCCAGCTGTTTGAGAAATTCCAGAATGGATCTGGAAAGGTTAAAAATGGCTACTTTGTCTCTGATTTATGTCCTTTCAATTTATTTAAACATCCTTGACCAAAAACATTTCCACTTCAGCTATGGTGAGATGGAAGTTCATTATGCATGGCACCTGCTTCTTTTTAACTGTTATTTACTGGACATGGTTATGTTAATATGACTTGCTGAAAATAAATTGCAAATACAAAGTGAAGGAACTAACTGTGAGCAGTGTTTTGGTTTTTTTTTTTTTGTTTGTTTGTTTATATATATATATATAATTATGAAACAAACTTCTGCTTTTGAAAACCTGTAACAGAATCAGGAGTAAAAATCTGGTATTTGTCAATAATAGCTCTTTTTTCTGAAGGAGCATTGCATGATATGGTACTTACTTATCTTCAGTATACTAAGACCTGTGTTTTAGTTTATGAAAATCTGGATGCCCAGGTAAAATAAATAAATAAATAAATAAAATGATGCCCATTCTGGAAAATAAATAAATAAATAAATAGAGTACTCTATACTTCCTGAGAAGTTTGTAAAAATATTAAGAGTTTTCTACTAAATTTTTATTTTTATGTTAATAGTTTTTTTTTAATTGTATTTTTGTTATAAAATTTCATTACCAGCTGGGAACTGACTCTTGAATAAGCTTCCTTGAGCTATTAGTCATTGCTGCTTCATTAGTATTGTAAATACTACTTTGTAGCGTCTGCCATCCTCTCTTGGCATTTGAGATTTCAGCCAAGCAGTTAGTTATTTTTTATTTATATTTCCAATGACTACAGAGAACAAATGTTCACCAGCTGCAATTACATCTTCAAAACTTACTGAAAATAGGAGCCATCACAATTTAAGAGATCATAGAGCCAAAACTTGTTACATTGCTCCTTGAGTCTTGTATATGATGACTTCTGGGTTCCTTGCACTTTTCTCTGGAGTGTGAAATGCTACATAATAAAAATATGTATAACTTCTTTAGCAAAATGTGTATTTCCATTGGATTCATTTTTTTTTCCCATATCATGAATCATTTTTATTAAATTGATTATTTTATTTACTTATGTGTTCATTTTTCCTTGGGAACATAGAAGTACATGTCTTTCAAAAAGCCAGGGGGAACACAAACAAACAAATAAAAGAGCAACCAACCAACCAACAAAATATTTTGATCAAAACCTTCTTCTATTTTTTTTTCAGTGTTTTGCAGGTTTTTTTTTGTATGTTTGTTGTTGTTGTTTTCTTTTGTTTAAGTTAGATTGTTAGATTTGTTTTGTTTTCTTGATTGTTTTTTTGTTGTTGTTGTTGTTGTTGTTGTTCTGTTTAACTAGTTGTATATTTATTTATTTATGGCTAGAGGAAACTAAATCACAACCCCATTAACTGGCTGGACTTAGGATGCTTACCTTACATGAAGAGGAGTCTGGGCTAACATGATCCATTCACCAGGTGAAGGAACAAAGAGTAACAATGTTTTTAAAGGAAGATATTTCAGTTTCTGTATTTTAAAATAAATAAATAAATAAATAAATAAATTGGGGGGGGAATGGGTAGAGAAGAAAAGATGTAGAGCTACCTTAATGTCAGTAGTATCAGTCTTTGCAATTATCACAGTGATAATGCCTTTGCATTTTGAGCTTTTTAGAAAGCCCTGAAGTGGTATTCCATGTATTACTCTACAGCTAAAAGTAGTTTTATTAAATGGAAGATTAGATATTCACATGACTCCAAGACCCGGTGTGGTTAGTGGTGCTAGCTCTGTAAGTTTCCTAGTTAAAACTGCAGGAAATGGCAGTACTGTCCAAGACTTCATAATCCTCTACATCTGGAAAATCCCCAGCACTCTCAGCAGTACCAAACCACAGAGTGTCTTAAATAAATTAAGCAAAACCTATCTATTAGTTAAGAGATCATTGCTCCCACTTTTGGGAGAATTGCAGTTATTTTTTGTTCCTATTATTGTGACACTGTGTCATTACTGATATAAAAAGAACAAGGAACATGTGCAAAAGTAAACCACATGCTGTCTCAACTAGCCAAGAAAATATATACCAGATGGGAAATGATGAGACAAGCCATTGCAACAGATCAGCTGATCCTGGAACAAATGCAGAAGAAGCCTCAGGGCTTATTTGCTAAACCCATGGTACTGACTACCCATGAAAGAGATGTCCACCTGTGAAATTCAGAAAATTTCTTCTGTGCAACTTAATTCTGTGTAAAGTACAGTCCTAGTTTCAAGTCACTAGAAGAAATAAGATAAATCATTTCTAAAACTGTAGGACTTGCAGCACTGTCCATCCAAGACCTCACCAAGATTTGTGCGTGGAAAATACTGAAGGCATAACGAGTACACTTTCCATGTTTAAGTAATTGGTTGAGATATCTGAATTCCTGATGTGCACTTTCTCAGAACTGTGCAGTATCTAACTTATTACTGACACAGGTCTTGTTGCTATCCATGAGTTTCCTAAACATTGACTTTTTAGTCTAAAGAATATGTTAAGAGGCACTAACCTGAGATCTAGCAAACAGGAGCTTAAGATCATGCAGGACAACTCTTTCAGCTAATGTTTGACACCTAGTTTTAGCTACTTGACAGCCATGTGTGCTTTTCTTTTCCTTTATTCTCCTAAACTGAAATAGAACCGATCTCCATTTTAGCACTCATATCAGGAAAGTCAAAGATTTATTCTGATATAAATCCAACAGGGGTAAAGTCATGTATTTTGCTCCTTTATATGTTCCACCTGAAGTAAAACAAATATTTCAGCCATAATTTTATGAGCAATTTCAATAGCTACAGTTAAATTGATGCTGTTGTGCACATTTAGCAGAGTTTGAAATATAGTTTATTTTTGCTTTGTACTGAGATATTTATTGTAGTCCAGTGATATAATGTGCCTTACCGTCAAAAACAAAACAAAAAAAACAACAACAACAAAAAAACAAAACAAAACAAAACAAAAAAAAACAATGATTTTGAAATTAGGCTACAAAAATTTGCACAAATGCAAATTTTGAATTCTAAATTGGTAAATAAAGTGTTAAAACTCACTGGCATATGAGAACAATGTCTTATAGCACTGTAAATGTAATGTATCATTCAAAGCTGTTGTATGTGTTACTGGGGATAC